>NW_006203511.1:304093-305216 GCF_000334495.1 Tupaia belangeri chinensis | reverse complement strand
TCTCTCCTTCGTCCTCTCTTCGTTCTTTCTTTTCTCTTCTTTCTTTCAAAAATTGTTCCCATAAATATACTGACATTGAACTCAGGTGCAATCACATCCCTTAGCAGCTGTGATAGAATCTTCTTTTGCACATGAAGTGTTTTGTTTTTTGAAGGATATATCTACAAAAAGTCAAATCTACTTGCTGTTCTAACTAATCTACTGGAGAGGTTTCCTTCGCCCTTTCCTGTCAGTCTAACTTCCCAAGTGTAACAGATGCCGCTCTCAAGCGCTCCTTTCTGCGGCTTTTCTTTATTCAGCCTCACATATTTCTCCCCATGATCTGGGTTTCCATAGAGAGAGAAATAAAAGGGGGGACCATGGTCACAAATCCCCTGCCCCGTGCAAAATAAAAGAGCCTGATTCAATAGACGACCCCGTCTGGACATGGGAGAAAAATAAGTCCATGCGGAAGCTACTGTTGCAAAGAACTGGTAACTTATTTTTCATAGACTGCATTTTGCCTTAAACTCTAAATTACCCTTACAAAGTTGCTCTTTAGGGCAGCTGGGCTAAATACACACCTTGATGTCCTTCTTATTCTAATCTTGAAGTCCATGCTGGGTCCTTAAACCTGAATCTCCCCACCCCCTCTAGAGCTATGATTTGAATAATGTCACAATAGCTGCCAAACCTACAGACTGGGGCAGCTAAAAGTTGCCCTAGAGAGGAGCCCAGATTTGAAGTGAAGGAACTGTGATTGAAACAAGTACACCAGCAAGGCAGCACAGGTTTCAATTCCGATGCCAAGCAAGCACCCAACACTATCTTCATTTCTTGTTGAGTTGCCTTCACACCCAAATGTGCCACCCCACCATATTCATCTTCCTTACTTCGTCTATAAGAGGGCAATTCAATATTTGTATAAAAGAAAGTCAGATCGGCTTGATTTACTTATACGTTCGTTCATGTATTTTTAATTTTGGGGCTCAAAGTGGCTTTCCTTCCTCAAAATTTAAGGGTACCAGCTCCTGAGCGTCTTCGAAGAGATCCGTGCCCCTCTCTTTCCTAACAAGGAAAGACTCACAAAAGAAATTAAGCAGATTAATGTGGTTCAGGTTGCGCTCCTGTGGAAGCGCGCGAG
>NW_006203511.1:272720-304062 GCF_000334495.1 Tupaia belangeri chinensis | reverse complement strand
TTGGATTTGGTCGCCAGCTGGGCAGCCGACTCTCAGGCTCCTTCAGAAAGCGCCAGCCAGGGGGATTACACCTCTTTCAGATTTCATATTCGAGTGTAGATTATGAAGCATTCTCATTGTGCAAACAAATTGGGGGAGGGGTGGGGAGGGCCGTCTGAGGCTGGAGCTGGCAAGGGTAGGAGTGGGGCTGAGGTTTGGGAAAGAACTCCAAAAGACCAGATCTGATTGTGTGTAACATAGCATGAAGCTCCAGACAGTAGGACAGGCATGACCTCGAGATCAAAAACTTCACCTTCAACATAAGTTCACTTAGGAAACAGGACAAGTTAGGTTGGTCTTGGTAGAGACAAGTGTACATGGATTTCTTTTTAAACTGGGAGCCCATTAGAGAAGGGAAACAATTGAACAGCTTCTAAAGGCAGCAAAGAAGCTTTTTTTTTTTCCTCCTGGTGTCCGTACATTGAGCTCCTGAGACTTTCTCCCTGTGAGATGCAGCTGCCCTTTAAAGTACCAGCCCACTCTTGCTCCTCTTATAGTCTTCTTCTTATTTCTTCTTCTCTTTTCTTTATTCTTCACAAACTGCATAGGGAAGGTAAGGGGCTTCTAATATTCTGGGAGATAATTTTTCAAAAAATAATTTAGACAGTATTACCAGACATTGGCCAATGCCAACTCAAGCTCAATTATTATAGTTCATTATTTTGTTTCTGTCGGCTTTTCTTGAATGTGAGGAATAGAATATTCAGAGAAAAGGAAAGAGGGTTAATAACATAGGGAATGCTGCCACAGAAACGGGCTAACTTCAAAAATAAAATATGCCTCATGTAAAATTTAATATGACTACTTCAGCCTGCAAGAACACTAGTCATTTGCTAGCAAAATGGAATGTTTGTGAGGAATACTGAGGCATTGTGTGGCTGGGGTTGCTGACTGGATGGTTAAAGGACAGACAGAGACAATAGAGACCCTCACTGCAGAGGGAGAGGATGATGCTTGCTCTCACAGCTGTGTTGGCCAGGTTGCACTGATCCAGTCTCAAGTTTCTTTTCTAGGGTGACCTCTTCCCTTGCCATTGCCATTGTGAGTGGGTGAACCCTGATCTTACAAGGTCTCAAAGAACTGGCTCTAAAGAGATAAAGCTATTATTTAGTACTCAACATGGCTATCATTTTCACTGGCATTGGGATTTGGGGTGTCTAGGAATCATTGTGAGCATTTGCCAGTCATTTTTTTTTGCACTGAAGATAGAGTCTAGCTTCAAGGAACCTAGTTTACTGTTTTATATAATACAGGCCCTACGTGGCATTATCCATCTCTCTCTCTCTCTCTCCTTTTAAATGGAGTAACATAATATTTCCATTTTAAACTGCAATGGTTGTTTTTATTGTTCTTATTTTCATAAAGTCAGAAATAGTGGAAGTATTAAAGAAGAGGAAAAATAGTTTTAAATGTACGATCAATCAGGGTGTCTGTAGAGATTATCTATTACTTTAAACTCTGCAGATTGGTACTGAGGCATCAAGAAGTCACCTAGTTGAACATTAGATGCTTTTTTTTAAGTCACTTTAGTACTTAATAGAGCTGCCCTAAGTTGCAGTTCACTTCCTTCTTAATAGACAGACAAAGGTTTTAACATGCAAAATTTTAAGAATGCTTGGGCTTCATTCATAACTGAGATAATGTGTTTCCTATACTCCCATTACCCTACCCCTTAGTAAATAGCATTTATCTGAAATGGCAGCCTTAGATAGCCATGGTTATGGGGCTATGGGGAAAGCTTGATCAAAAAATGGGATCCTTCTAGGAAAAGATGTTTAGTAAGTCATCTGCTGAGTGTTGGGGCTCCCTTTACCATTTTGGGACCCCACAGTGGACAACAAGCTAAGTCTATCACCTTTGAAAATGGAAAATGACCAGGTTTACCCAAGCTGTCATTCAGAAATTTCTGCTATTATGATTTCCAGAAGGGAAGGGTTAGAGAAGGGGCTGATAATTGTGAGGAAATATGTGTCTCTCTCTTTAGAGAGAGAGACAGAAGGAGAGAGAGAGGACTGTTTGTGGACAAGTCCACTTTGCAAGGACATTTTAGTAACCCATTTTTAAAAAGAATATAATGTTTTTTGTGTTGTGATTGTTGTTGCATTGTTCTTCTTGAAGCAGTATGTTGGCTTCCTGAGTGTTCTTAAAATGTTCCTCTCCTGTTAACTTTTCTTTGAGCTGATATTACTTGTACTTGGCCACACTCTGGATTAGATCAATGGATTTCTTGTTTGGATAAGAGGTCCACTCCATCTGGTATTTTGGTTTCCAGCTGCCTGTGGATACACCAATTGGTCCATCGTGTGTGTGTGTGTGTATGTGTGTGTGTGTATGTGCACACACATGCACATTTTGTGTACTTTTTATGTACAAGAATTTCTTGGAGTCTTTTTTTGAGGTATAAGAGTTCAGGCGGCCAGTGTAAGAACCCAGTCCCTCACTTACTTCTGGCTTCTCTAGCTGTTAACTCAGCAGCTAACCCATTTGCAATTACTGTGTTGCCCCAACCCAAGTCCACTCCAACCTGCAGAGACTCAGAACAGAGAGACTCAAGGAGCTGTCCTAGAGCCTTAGAGAAGGCCTCCAGGAGAGAGCGGGATCTGTGTAGCAGCAATGGGATTCCTCACCTCCTTCGGAGCCTGGCTAAGATGCCAGGATGAGATGGACCTTTGTGACCTCTTAGCCTCTGGGACACATACTGAATAGAGATGATTTAGACAGAGTTTAGGTGGGGATAAGGTGGGTTAATGGTTTGGTGCATTTGACTAAGAAATTGTGTCGAGATGACTCAGTGGATGACAATTCTTTGGGACACAGGGGTCCTATTGCGTCAACAGAGCAGCTGGCAAGAGGAACTTATTTTGATGGCTTCCTGGACTTCACTTCTTCCCATCTCCTCAGTCTCTGGTCTTCTGTTTGTAGCAGGACCTGAAGGACCAAGGCGAGGCCACTTACCCCTGATTGTAGGTGGAAGGAAGGGTAGGGATTTAGAAGAGTCCAAAGAGGCTGGGATAGCCTAGGGGCTTTTCCCTGAGTGGCCAGCCACTGGCCTTTTCAGAATAGCCCTGGGCCTTGTCCTGGTCCCTGTACAGCCTCTACCCCTCACCCAGCGAGACCCTCCCAGGCCCAAGACCCATCTGGTTCCTTGAATATTTCTAAATCCAATGTCTTGCCCTCCCAGGCCTGTTTCAAGGTAAGGTGCTCTGAGTAGTGCTTTCTCAAAAAGCAAGGCATAGTACTTTCACAAATGTGCTATGCACCATAGCCCTGCCTTAGTGACAACCCCTCCCCTTGAGGGTGTGCTCTGGAGAAGAGGACCCCTATGACGCTGATGGTGCATTGGGGCAATAGTCACCTTAAAATATTTTGTCCAGGCACTAAGATGTTAACTGAGATTGCACTGAAGGCAGCAAAATTTAAACCTGCCTAGTCTTCCTGAACAACAACAAAAAAATAGTTCTGTTTTTAAGAATCAACAGGGCAAAAGAAAATAAACCTTAGGTTTCTAAGGAAAGACATTTTGGGCAATTTAAATATTGACACTATTTTTTCTTTTACACCCTAAATTTTACTTTAAACTTACTCAAATGACAGTGAGAATAAGGCTTTTTCTTTTTCCCACCTACACTCTCACTATTTCTTCTTTGGGAGAAAGATTGAGACTTTTGCTTATAGTTGAACTGTAGTTCAATCATATCTGCTCTGTTTTCCTTTAAATACAATGTTTCCAAGGTGTTAAGTGTAAACATTAAGTATGTTCCTGACTCCCTTAAAGAAATAGATCCTATATATACATACACATACCTGTGTGTGTGTGTGTGTGTGTGTGTGTGTGTGAGAAAGAGAGAGAGAGCGCATTTACAGCATTGAACCTACCCAAATGCTGGAGAACAAGCCTAATTGAGTGTGAATTACCTTTAATAATGATCTTAACTTTAAGAATGAATCTTAGTTCTGCATAAGTTAAGTATTAGAGCTGTGGAGCCTTGGTTTCCTTTTAACAGCTAGTTGACAGCTTTGCAAAGAACTCAGATTTGTCCTATAGGAACACTCACAGTGGTGATGGAAAGAAGCATTTGAGTCCCCCCTCTTCCCCTGCTCCACCCTGCATTCTTGCAGAGTAGAACTGCATTTTCCAGCATACTTTTTATGTTTTCAGTATCATGGAGTCTGCAAAATTTTCTGAAGAGGAAGAAAATAAATAACATCACACAAATAGAAAAACTTTGAGAAAGATTTTTTTCTCCTGAGGTTTTATTACAACAAATGGAAAACCAAGCTCTCTAAAAACACTTTTAGTGAGATGATGGCTTGCATTATAAATATATTTAATCTTTTCATATCTTTAGAGAAAGTCTCCTCCCAGATGATTGAATTTAAAATTCTATTGAATGATACATTGTATTTTATTTTAAAAAGAGGAATATCTGTACACACTGTGAAAGGAATCCAGAATGTAGTGACTGGGAAGTGTGGAGTGCTGGGGGATAATACAATGAAGTCTGCAGGAAAAGAAGTTTGGTTAACTTTCACTAGCTTTTAAACAGTCATTATAAACTCTTCTGATATCCAAGCACAGTGGTGTGCACGTTTGAGTCCAGATACTAGGGAGGCGGAGGCAGGAAGATTTTGACCTCAAGGCCAGCCTAGGCAATATAATGAGACCTACCTCTAGGGGAAAAATATAAACTTGTTTGGAAGTAAATATGATTTCTGCCATGTCATAGAGCATTATGCCTTCATGGGATAGTGATTAGTTTTGAAGGTGATTGTTGAAAGTAATATTCATGAAATAAGCTAATTCTTTGGAATGATGGAAGTTTGTTGAGAAAGATACGTTAAAGTGTTTCTATTGATAGCTTATATTTTCATAGTTGTATACTCTGTTTTCACATGTGTTGGAGTATTTCCCTTTTGGTGGATCTGCAAACTGCTTTGAAATGACTAGTAGTATATAAGTAGATTGCAAGTAAACCTAGTGAATTAAGATGATTCTCTATCAGTTTAATTTATGTTTTATAGTTAGTTTAGCATTCTGATTTGATTGCCTTAGTAATGTGAATTGCCTACAGCTGCTGATGATACAGCTTTAATTCTGTTTTAAAGGTCATGTAAACATGTGCCTGTAGCATAAGGAATGCAAATTCAATTCCCTTTTAATGTTTCCTCACATTCACTTCACAGCCTTTACCTAGAAAATTAGGGGGGTTTAATATAAAACTATTTTAATGTTATGATTTCATTAAAATCCTTTTCAATGAAAAGGGTGACTGTAAAGAAGTCTTCTTCTGCTTTACAGTGCATAGCTTATGCAACTCATACTGGAGACAGGAAAACTTTTCTGTTAAGATCTATTCACTTTTCTGATGCTTTTACTAATAAAGAGCTGAGAACTTCATTTCAGTGTCCCTGTAGCTGCAGGTTAAAAGGACATAAAACACATTAGATAATCTAGCTCCAGTTTAAATTTCAGTAAAGAGAGATAATATTGTTCAGGTATATAGAATCTCCTATTCACAAGCATTTTTAACAATATGAATACATGATTGAAATGATCTGTGGAAACATATAACAGGAAAAAAAAGCATTTTAAATAGTTAACATAGAGCAGAAAGCTTTCTTTTAAATTAATATAAAAAGCATATATATTAGGGCCTCAAGGTACATGCTTATAAATTGGTTGCTATGCAGTTAATTTTTTATATCACTTTTTAAAATATATTAATCTTTTGAGATTAATACAAGATTGTGCTACTAGATTACATTAAAGCTTTTAAAAACATGCTTTAAGAAATTGAATAAGTTTACAAAATATGTAATTATTAGTAGAAGAGACATTTGGGTTGGAATTATGGGAGTGAGGGTGTAAACATAAGTTAAAATAAAGTGGAAAATTAACCAAATATTTATGGAGATGCCATTTTGTTGTTTTATAATTTGTATTCATGCTCTTAAAATTTTTCAAAACTGAAACATGTTTGTGTTGAAATTTAGCAGGATATCATGTTTTCAGATATTTTTTTTCCCTTTAAATCGAATTGTCCAAGTAATGGATATGTTAAAAATATTTAGGTAGGAAAAAATGTAAATAAATTTGTTAGCGTACTGTTAACTTAACAAAAATTAAAATATAAAGCCCATGTAAATGAAACTTTAATGTAATCAATCTCAAATATAATTTCATTTGGTACTGAGGAATAGCAATTCAAATGTTTGGACTTCAACTTAGAAAGATAACCACTGGTCTATTGTAGGAAATGGGTTTTGTCTTTAAAATTCAGTGTTACCCACAACACATGAAAAATCATAAATGCCCACGGAGCAAAGGGCAATGGCCAGGACTGTCTTAGGTGCTGATCTAAGTAGCTGCTTTTACAAAATTTGCCTCTGACTTGCTGCTTACACTTTTCAAGCACTTCTTTTTTTCCCTCTCTTGTTTTAATAGCAAGGAACTCAACATACGAAGTTTATATTTAAAGCTTGGAGAAAATGCTGTATTTTCATTATTGCTCTGGATTCTAGCAATATAATACTGCAGAGGTAGCTGACTGATGATAAAGTCAGAGTGAATATAGACTCTGCATTCTGTTATTTGACCTTCCTGCCTTATGTCAGTGTAAGATTGAATTGAAATTGCATGGAGATAGATTTGCTTTTGATTTTTCATAACTTTACTGTTGATATACATATATTCTTAGAATGAAAACCACAACTGGGAAAGCTGTGTTATACACAAAATGTAAATATTTCCAATGTGTTTTGCCTTTGATCCAAAACTTTCAGTTATATAATTGTTTTCTTGCTTAAGGAAATTTAAATTGTGCAATGATGCGGCCCTGCATTTTTAGGAGAAGTCGGTTGGCATTTTGAATAATAGATTAGAATAAGGAAATTTCAAGTTTCATTCTTACTTAAAATTTTAAGGACTCTGCTCTCAAGTGTCCTTTTAAATAGAAATGAACAGTAAAATAGAAATCCAATACTAGATCACTACAAAGAGATCTATGTGTTGAATAGATCTCTGAGCTGAATGATTGTCACTAAGTTATTTGGTTGTGTACATTTGTTTTCACATTGGTCAGTTGCCACTGAGTCCCCAGGTGTCTATTTCAATGTAGGTACACAATTTTTTTGGATGGCAATATCCATACCATTATCCTGTCAAAGACATATTGAGACACAGTTGAAAATTAGCTATGCTACAACTGTATGCTTTTTCACTAAAGAAAAGAACACTTTATATTTGAGTAGTATATGTCTCAGGGAAAAGCTCTATCTAGAATAGCTAAAAATAACATTATTATTTTTGTAAATGTTAGCATTTACATGCAATATTGGCATGTGGTAATCCACTTTCAAGATAGTTAATGGCCATGCTTCCTTAGCTTTCATACATACACACACACACACACAAAGACAAACCAGGGTACTTTTTATATGTTTAAACCTACTATCATTTATTTTCAGATTTCTTTCAACTGAAGCCCACTTCCATGATTTTTAAATGTCCTATAGTTCCCCCATTGAGCAATGGCACTTTCTATTTGTGTTCTGAGAATGAATGATTTGACCACAAACAAGTTACTTAGAAGTAGTTTACAGCTGATTCTATTAATTTAACCCTTATCTCTACTTGGCTTTGAATATGAATAGGTTTAAATAACTTTATTAAATTAAAAATGACATTACACAGCACCTGTCTCTTGTCAAATCTCTATATAATAATACAGATGGAAATTCTTTGTTATACCTATTCAGAGAAAGTGTACACATTTACTTAAAATCTACTTCATCATAATAATTGAGAGAAACAACGTACTTGAAACAATAAACCACAATTCGACATTTCCTAAAAATGTATGTTCTTATATGTTCTACTATGTGTTTTTTCTTCGTTATCTTCTTATATCTGAAGTTCTATTTCCACCCCCCTTCCCTTTACCCCAAGTATTTGATCATTTCTCCAAGTCCCTTGGCTGAACCAATCTCTTTTCATGCAGAGGATAAAAAGAGAAGAACTTCAAAGTAGGTTCAGGTAATTAACAGCTGAGGGGAATATAATCTAAACCATAGGCCCTGCTTTGCACCCAGGCTGGCTCTCTGAGCCAGCCGGCAAGGGAGTGCCTATTCCCTATAGCATCTAAATCTGCTTCCTCTGAACAGCTCTGCCAGGCCTCCAGTTATCACATCTGCATTTCAAACACCATGGCTCTGGCATTAATTATTAATTAGCCTACAGTCACCCTAGAGGATTCAAGTTCCAGTCTGCACATACTTATTCATTGACCTCTATCTTAGTTTTTGTTGGGGGGAAAAACTCTGTGGAATGCTTAATAATTTCCTTTCTCTTAGACCTTCTGTTCTAGTTTCATGGAAAGAAATAGTATATTTTCCAAGTGGGAATAATCACAGAATGGACCCCAAATTTGCTTACAGTAAAATGTTTTGTCAAAAGTTGAGAGACATAGAAAAAGTAAAATGATTTATAGACAGTATTGAGTGTTGAATGGTACTTTTAAATGTTCAACAAACTGACTGGCTATTGTGTCCTCAAATTGGGAGACATGGTATGAGACAAAGCCAAATATTCTGTATTTCTCAGTGAGAAAAATTGCAGGGCTTGTAAAGTGAACTAGATTTCAGCCTTGAGTAATTTGTGTTTATGATCAATAAAACCGGTGGTAGGGGCAGCTGAAAGCTGAAATGTCTAATAAAACTATAAACACAAAAATGATTTTTAAGAAAGATGTAGACTTTCTGATTTTTAATTTATTTTAAAGTCCAAAGATGCTCCTTTCTTACCAGTAAATATTTCAATGTGTAAATTAAATTATTATGTGATTTGTGAAAAACCTTTGGGCCTAAATGTGGAAGCCTTTACAGAATAGCATAGCAGTTAGTTGAGTGAGCTATGTTAAGCAGAGTTGGTTTGTATCTCAGTCTTGCTACTTACTAAGTAACCCTTAAATCCCATATAATCCCTAAGACTGCTTCTCTTTAGGAAAATGAGGGTAACATTAAAGCCTACCTCATGGTATTGTTATAAGAATTAAATGGCATAATGCTTACAGGATGTTCATCTAGAGACTGACATGTGATAAAGCTAAGTAAGTGTTATCATGATAAATATTTGTTCCATTGTTACATTTCTATAGTTTGTCTCAATTTGATTTTATTTAAATGTCAGTTCCACATTGCATAACCTTCCCAATATGGGTTTTTTGAACAACCATGTATGAGCATAGCCCCTGCTGTCCTTCTCAGTAGTTCCTATCAATCCTACCTCTACTACCACTCACTTGCCATCATAATCATCCTCTTCTTCATCCTGAAATTCTGTTTTCTGGCTTTGTATTCTAACAGTTCTTCTGGAATCTAGTCATTACTTTTAAAAATCCCTCTCCTTAATAAAAGGGCCCTTGTGGAGCAATCTCACACATTTCAAATTTTATCCTTGGCCTGTGGAGTTTCTTCTGGGACAACAGTCTTTGTAGCTCTTTCCTTTCTCCAGTATTCATCCAAGATGTCCTTCCAGAGGAAATGTGAGAAGAGAGGAATTGAGGCTCAGGTTTTGCTACCTTGACCATATTTGGGAGTCTGGTTCCAAAGCTGAAGTGGAAAATGACAACCCCACTACTCACATTTAATGTTTTGGTGACTTTTCCTGTATTATTTTTTTCCTTTTAAATATCTATTAATATAATTGTGGTCATACTGTATAAATAATTTTATATCCTGCTTTTTAAACATTATATGATTTCCCTATGTCATTACAAACTCTTTCTAAATATTTTTTTAAGTTTGTTTATTTCCTGAGAGAAAGGGAGGGAGGGTGAAGAAGGCACCCTTGATAAGATCTTCACGCCATGGGACCAGCAGATGGCGTAATGGTTATGTTGCTGGACTCCCATATAGTTGACTGTGGTTTGAGTCCCGGACCCGGCAATTTAAAACTCACACCAGGATCATGTGCATGTATGCCCAAGGTCCCGAGAGAATAGAAGAGAAGGGAGTGCAGCATGGCCATCCCCACTGGAAGGTGATTTCTGGTTTTCTGTCTCTCAGTCTCTCTGGCAAGGGGACACGCCCTATGGCAAAAATCTCTCTTAAAAAAAAATCTTCATGCCATAATCCTACCCCTAGTCCTGCAACCAGTCACAATTGCAGATGTGGGCAGACCTAGAATGAGAACACAGAGCCTTCTCATATGAGCTCCAGCATTGTGCAGCAGAACCCCTACTACCAGCACCACTGTGGGTAGGCCTTATTAAATATTTTTTAAAGGTGACACACTGTTTCTTCCTAAGATAGTATCATAATTTACATAAACGTTACTTTTTCACTGACTCTTTTAACATTATGGGTGCAATATGATCTATATTTGAATACAAATTTATTTGTAAAATGTTTTATGATTTATTTTTTCTCTTGGTTTCAGCCTGTGAACACACACATACTCACTCATACACAAATCTTAGTTTTGTTATCTCACATATCAGCTATCTGTAGAGTTGTGTCACATGTGCATTAAAGATCTTTTTATATCCTTTTCCACATTGAGAAACATTGTTGAAAAGGCTAAGATCAAGGACCAAGTCAAAGTTCTACCTCTTGAGATTTCTGTTTAGATTTACAAAGATCCATAACTCAGTACTCTTAAACTTGTATACCAATTATGAATCACTTATTATCGAACTAAACTATCATTATGTCTATGAGGTGAAACCCATGGACTTTTAAAACTAAAAGGGACTTTAAATGATTATAAATTCCAGGCCCTTAACATGAAAGTTTGAATAATTTGTTAAAGGCCACCAGTCCTGGCTAGTAATCCTAACATAAAAAGAAATTAAGTAATCCTAACATAAAAAGAAATTAAGTCAGGGCCTGCAGATGATGTGGTAGTTAAGGTGCTGGACTCCCACATGGCCGACTGTGGTTTTAGTCCTGGACCTGGTGGCTTGAAAATCATGCCGGGTGCCTATGTGTATGTGCTCAAAATCCCATGAGAAGGGATTGCAGTATGGACATTCCCCTTGTGGAGTGATTTCTCACTTTACCTCTCACTCACTCTCTCTCTCTCTCTGTCTCTCTCCTCTCTGTAGAGCACATATGCTCTATGGCAAAAATCTTTAAAAAAAAAAGATAAAAATGAGGTCGCTGGTACTAGACCAACTAGTGCAACAGTTATGTGGCACTCTAAGATTTATATTAGAAGCTCTGCTTGAGTGCACCAAGAATGCAATTGCCCATGATCCAGTGCTGCCTAAGGTGGGGTGTTAGACTGAGGCATGAAGACCTACCCCTAAGGAAGAAATCAATTTTTAAAATAAACTTAAAAAATAATAAAGGAGTGAGGTTCATTCAACATGCCCTGCTTTCAGTGAATGGGTGATAACTTCTAATGAACATCTCTGTATATTTTTTAGGTTCTTACAACAGTTTTTAATCATCTATTTGAGAATTTTGTAGGGCATTAATGTTAAGCTTATTGGCCTATAGTTTGTAATTTTTTTTGAGTGGATTTTGCTATAGGGTGCATGCACTCACCAGAAAGACAAAGAGAGACAGAGAGATAGAAAGTGAGAAATCACCCCCCTGGGGGATGGTCATGTTGCAATCCCTTCTCCTCCATTCTCCTCTTGGGAACCTGAGCACGCACACAAACGTGCCTGGCATGAGTTTAAGTCACCAGGTCTGGGACTTGAACCATGTCCGGCTACATGGGAGTCCAGTGACATAGCCATTATGCCAACTCCTGATCCCTAGTTTGTAATTTTTACTCTTATCGAATCTATATTTTTTCCTCTTGTTTTTCCTGTCATGATAGTAGAAGGAGTCCATGATTTGAAATGAGTCACATTTGGCTTCAAATTTGATCTCTCTCTCTCTGGATTTATGGTAAAATTTGAAACAGTAAGCCTCAGTTTCCTCTTTAATGTCATCTGCCAGTTGACTAGCTCTTACTTAAAACAATCATATGTTGTAATTATAGAATTATTCTATAATTATTCTATAATTATATAATTCTATATTTCTGATCAATAACAATGTGGATTAGAACTATCACAGAAATACCATTAAATAGCAAATCTATAATAAATGTCTCCTTTAGTTAAGATATTATAATGGGTTGTTGGGAAAGTCAACGTATTTTTTCATGCAAAAATGCATCATGACTTTCCTGACAACCTAACAGTAGAAGGTATATGAAGCATGAATAGAAATGAGAATAAGTGGTCCAGATTAGACCAGATGATTTTTAAAATATTCAGTGCTCAGATTCTCTAAAAACAATTCACTGGAATTCTCAGATTAAGGCATGCTAATTAAATAAGCATATTAATAAAAGTTGAAAAGAGTTTCTTTTAAAGATTTATTTATTTATAATTTTATTAATATTATTCTTCAATTTTGACCAGAGAGTGACAGACAGAGAGCAAGGAAGAGTGAGAAAGCAAGCCATCAGGTCTGGGACTTGAACTATTGTTGGCCATGTGGGAGTCCAGTGTCTTAACCACCATGTCATCTGCTGGCCCTGAAAATGATTTTTAAGAATTTGTCTTTATAATATTTTAAATGACAAATTCGGACTTCATAAAAAATAAGTTATTTTCCCATATCCATTATTTTAAAGTAGTAGTGTTTAGGATGTAAAATTTAAATTGTGAGGGTTGTCTCTGTAATGCAGCAATTAAGTGCTGTTCATGAGGAGCAGGATCCCATGTAGCTCATCATTGTTCATATCCTGGAACCAGTGGCTTGAAAATCATGTGAAGTGTGTGTGTGTGTGTGTGTGTGTGTGTGTATGTGTGTGTGTGTGTGTATGTGTGTGTGTGTGTGTGTGTGTGTGTGTGTGTGTATACCCCAAATCCTGTCAGGATGCAAAAATGAGGGAAAAAAGATTGAGGACCACCACCCATGAGTGTGCTCTCTGATAATTAAATAAATAAAAGTATTAAATATATTGTATTGTTCAAAGATCTAAATATTGTGTGTGTGTATGTGTGTGTGTTTTTAGAGGCTTTTGCCTTAGGGCACATGTGCTTTCCTGGGAAAGAGAGAGAGATAGATATAGAGAGAGGTAAAGTGAGAAATCATCCTTCAGGGGGATGGCCATACATATTGTAATCCCTTGTCCTCCATTCTCCACCCGGTGCCATTTTAAAACTACCTGATTTGGGACTTGAACCACGTTTGGCCATGTGTGAATCCAGCATGGTAGCTGCTATGCCAACTGTTGATCCCTCAAATGTGGCTTTGAAAGCAGTTTAAAGCGTCTTCTTGGGGGCCAGCAGATGGCGTAGCGATGTAGAGCAAAAACAAAAATGAAACGAAGCATTGTCTTGTCCCCACTTCATAGGTACTGAACTAAGCATTGTCTTGTCCCCACTTCATAGGTACTGAATGTCTGTATTCTATGTCAGAAACTGAGAGATCATAAGGTATTAAAGCAGGGAGGGCAATTGTAGATACTAGAGACATTATAGGAGGGGGCAGGTAATAGGGAGGTAAGAGGGAAGGAATTAGGGGAAATAAACATTTAAAAGACACAAAATGAAAAAGTTATCTGGGGATAATATATATGACAATATCTTTGACTAGACTAATACACACTCTATTCATGCTCAGAAAAAGACATTTTGTAGACTGTACAGATATACACTGATTAAACATAAATATTTTTTTAAATTTACCTCGATAGAATTTTAATTTTTTTTATCATAAACTGACGGTATTTACAAGTATATCTAAGTGCTGACTGGCATACCTGTGGAGATGATGAACTGCAATTCTAAATTACCAGGAGAAAATACCTTGAACAGCTTACCTAAATGAGAATTACGTATCTACAAGTAACACAAAAAAAGAATCAATGGGTTTAATGAATAAAGATTTTAAGATGCTTAATAAAAAGCTTGTGATCACATTGCTGTATAGAGTTAAATAAATCGTTATGTGAAAGCACATGGGTTTGTGAACAGCCAAATACAGAAAAGTCATGACACATTTTTTTCTGTTTTTCTATGCAAAAATGCATCATGAATTTTCCGACAACCCAATAGATATGTCTTCCATCATGTTATCTACTATCTTTAAGTAATCAAAAGGAGCACTTGTGATCATAGGAGGAGACGTGGATTCTGTATAAATCATATTTAGGTTCAAATCTCTTCTCTACTTCTACCTATGGAAAACCATTGGAACTCATTAAACTTCAGTTTCCTCATTTGAAAAATACAGGTAACAAAAGGACATAATTCACAGAATTGATTTTAAAAAATTACTTTAGTCATGATCAAGCTCATGCATGCATACATCATAGAAAGAGAATTGAACACTCTCCACAGAGTCTGGTCTCCCCATAAACCCCTTCCTCCAGCCCTTTGGCCTGTTGGATCTTAGGCATTCATGCATAACTTGTGTTTCAGGCCAAGGCTGACCAAGCCAGGTATTCAAACCCCTGAATTGCTATGTGGGATCCAGTGTCTCTTGAGCAGCACATTGCCATATGCCATGGAGCTAGCCCAGGATTATCTTCATTAAATTAAATATCTGGATAGTTTCTAGATCTGCGTCTGGCACATGATATAGGATTTAATGAGAAGTAGCTATTTTTACTGGGACCAGCAGTTGGCATAATGACTATGTTGCTGGACTCCCATGTAGTCGACCGCAGTTTGAGTCCCGGACCCAGTGGCTTAAACTCACGCCAGGTGTGTGTGCGTTCGTGCCCAAGATTCCATGAGGAGAATGGAGGAGATTGAAGCGTGGCCATTCCCCCTGGAGGTTGTTTTCTTACTTTCTGTTTCTCTGTCTCTCTCAGTCTGGCAAGTGCACATGCCCTATAGCAAAAAGCCTCTCCAATAATAAAAAAAGAAAGGTAGCTATTTTTTAACTAATATGACTTTTTAAAATTTTAAAAGAACTGAAAGATAATGGCTTTATTCCTAAAAAGAAAAAGAAAAAGAGGAAAACAAAATAAAATGTGACCAGTTGGGTGGAAATATTTTTATTATATTCTCTTGTTCTTTCAGTGTACTATAGCAAATGTAACTGATATTTTTCTTAATGGTCTTGGGTAATCAAAAGGAATTTTCATTTCTTAGCTGCTCTACTGGCGTGTGGTGATGCCCTTAGGCTCTTGTTGTATTAAGAGTTATGTTTATCCTATCCCCTAAATTGTTTCAAGCTGTGCGTTTTCAGATCTTTACATGACTTCTAATAATAAAAAAAAAAATCTTTCATGGTTAAAAAACTGTGAGAAGACCAGCAGGTGGCATGATGGTTAAGGTTCTGGACCCCTACATGGTCAAACATGGTTCGAGACCCAGACCCAGCATCTTGAGAATCACACCAGATGTGGGTATATTCATGCTCAAGATCCTGAGAGGAGAATGGAGGAGAAGGGAATGTGATATGGCCATCCCCCGCTATAGGCTCAGAAAACAGAAAATAACAGCAGCTAGTCTGCATTGTACTTTACAGTTTATGGTGTGCATTCATATGCAAGATTTAATTTGATGCTTTGGATTGAATAAATATAATTATCTTCAGCTTACAAATGGGAAAATGGAGGCTTAGGAAAGTTAAGAGATGTGTCCAAGGAAATACAGCCCAGATTTGAGCCTAATCTTTTGATTAAAGATATTGCAAAATGTATTTTGACCAACCAGAGAAGTAATCTTTACATTTTATTGTGAATTAAGACTCAAATATCATATATAAAATATAAATGTACAACTTAAAAAAAAAAGATTGTAAAGCAACCCCATGTAATTCTCCAGGTCAAGAAATAAAATATTGTCAATACATCAGAAGTCCCCTGTGTATCCTTTCTTGAATATAGCCTTCTCCACCATTAAGAGTAACTGTTTTTCTGACTTTGGTTTGCATCATAGTTTCACCAACCATGTGTGCTTTCTAAATAATATAGTTTAATTTGGATTGTTTTTGAACATTATATAGATGGAATCATATGGCATGTGGTATATTGCATCTGGCTACTTTTGTTCAACATAATATTGGTGAATTTCATCCACGTTTTTGTATTAGTTTTGTAATATTCACTAATATTGATGTATATTCCATTGTATTATAATTTATGTATCTTTTTGTATTTTTGATGAACATTTGTGTTATTTCTAGTTTTGGCTATGAGGAATGTTGTGTGTATTCTTGTATATGGATTCTGGTGCATATAAACTCATATTTCTGTAAGACTTATATCTAGGACTAGGCTTGTTAGATTATAGTAATCTACAATTTTACCAGATTATATCAAATTACTTTCTAAAATGGTTATAGCAATTAACAATGCCTCACTTTACATCAATTCATGGTAGGAAATTTCTCATTGTTCTATATTATCATCATTTAACATTTTTTAAAACTTTAATATTTTAGCCAATCCAATGGGCATATAGAAGTAACTAATGGTTGTATTTGCATTTACACAATTATTAATAAAGTTAAAGGAACTTTAATACATTTACTGGCTAATTGTCTTCCATTATAAAGTTTCTGTTTAGTTATTTACACATATTTATTAGATTGCCTTACTTTTTCATATGACTTTGTAGTAATTCTTTCTGAATTCTGAAAAAGATCCATTTTTTGGGTTTTATTTTTTTAGCTGTTTTCTTCCATTCTCTACCTTATTTTTTTATTCTCTTAATGTATTTTTTAATGATTTTTAGTTCTTAATTTTAAAAGTCAAATTTATTCCTCTTTCTGCTATGGTCAGTGCTTCTTATGTATCAAGAAACATTTCCTTATCATGAGAGTAAAAAGATATTTTCTTATCATCTGAAAACTTTATAAGTTTTTGTTCTACACATAGGTCTATAAACTACATGGGATTAATTTTTGTGACCATGTGAGATAGTGCTTTAATCTCATTTTTTCCTATATGGTTATCTGGTCATTTCACAATTAGTTATTGAAAAGACTGATTTACATTGCTAGCATTTTATAAATCAAGTATACAATATACATCTGTCTGTTTCAAGGTTATCAATTCTATCTTGTTCTAGTTACATATTTGTGCAGATAGTATATCCTTCTTATTATAACTATAAATCCAGTAAACAAATTTGTCCCAGGTTATTTTTCTTTAGCAAGGATATCATGCCTGTTTTATCTTTAGTGTTTCCATAAAATTTTATAGTGATATTGTCAATTTTTACAAAACATACATTGGGGTATTGATTGGGATTTCATTTACTATTTACATGTTATGACTATATGGAGTATTCCATTCTATAAACATGATATATATGCATATATTAGGTCTTTTGAAATTTCTTTTATTGAAGTTTTACATGTTTCATAGAAATCTTGATCATTGCTAAGTTTTTTTGAATGGAGCACTCTTTTACACATATTTAATAAATATTTTTTACTGTTGTATAAAAATACAACTGATTTTTATAATTTGTTGTACTATTTCTATCAACGTTGCTAAACTCCTTTATTAATTTAATATTTTCTATTTAGATTTTCTTGGATTTTTTAAGAATACAATAACATAATATAGAAATAATAATTACTTAGCTTATTCCTTTTAAAAAATAATTACTTATTTAATTCAAATATATTCTTATTGTTTATCAATTTGACCAGAGAGAGAGAGATAATGAGAGAGAGAGTGAGAAAACAAACCACCAGGTCCAGGACTCAAACCGTGGTTGGCTTTATGGGAGCCTAGTTCCTTAATCACCATGCCCCCTGCCAGCCTCTTTATTTCTTTGAAATATGTGAAATATTGGATAATTTTTCCCAACTCTTTCTATTTCTTTTAAATAGTATTATGCAAACCAGACCATTGTCATATGACTTGCTTATGAACCCCTTTCCATACACTAGTATTTGTGTGAGAGCTATAGTTCTCTCATCAATGACTTGTTAATTGAACATGGAAGATGGTTTGATGAATAGCATGTGCATGAATATGCTATTTGCCATGTTTTAACAGAAGCTTTAATTATCACCTTGTGGATTGATTTAGGTTCCTTTGCACCCGTGGATATTCTGTCTAAGGGAGAGTATAACCCAGACAGGGGCTGATACTTAATCTGGGACTAGAAAGATGACATACAGAACGGGTCCATGGCACAGCAGTAACACAACACTCAAGAGAAGCCAGATCCCGCATGGTGACCATGGTTAGACTCTTTCACCTGGTCAGCACAAAATATGTTGGGCATGTGTACAAGTGTCCATGATCTGAGAATCATGATGTGACCAAGCTGTAGAAGGTGCTAATCTCTCTCTGATTCTCATGTGTGCACAAACATGCTAGAAAGAAAGAAAGGAAAAGAAAGGAAATGTGAAACCAAGCATAACTCGGTAGAACTGCAACCAATGCATAACTTTATGTAATGTGAACAAGAAATCAACGTTGCTGAAATATTGGTATTGCTTTCATAATAAAAGCTAAAGTCAATATAGTCTTTATATCTTTTAATTTTGTGCTAATTATTAAGATGTTATCTCTGCTCCAAATTTACCTTCCTATTCTCTCCTCTGTAGTGCTGAGGCTGACAACCTGCACAGTGCATTTATCTTTTGCAAGCTAGTTGTGTGATAGAGTACTCTGAGAGCAGACCCTAGAGACTTTAAGGTTGGAGAAAGAACGAAGGAAATTGCTCTGTCTTCACTGCTTTCTGCCCCTGTCAGCATCACACCAGCAATGACTCTGTGTCCCAGCAGTGACATTTAGATTTAGTAGCAGTGGGTTCCAGTGTCTAGAATTTCTCCATACTCCCAGAACCAGTCTCCTTGTATTTCTTTAAAGGTATTAGCACAGATTAGACATATTGGCAGTAGGCCATCTTTAGAGCTCTGAGTCCCAGCCCCGTGAAGTTCCTCTCCAAGCTTCTGAGTACCATCACAAGCCAGGCAGTATCTCCTAGTAGAGGATTGGATCCCAGTTTCTCAAGGCTTTTCCTCCATGCTTCTAGATACTGATGACCCTAAACTCTTCCTTTTTTCCTTCTAGCTGTAGGGATGGTATCTGTTCTTGCAATTACTGTCTTATTACCTCATTGTAATTTGCCTTTTCAGTTTTCTAATATCTGTTTATCCCATTTACATTATTCAGTTATCACTAGTAAATTATCCATTTTCTTGACTTATTGAACTTGCTAAGGCCTTTATAATGTATCTTTGTCTTGTTTCCTATGTCAAATTAAAAGCATTCAATGTGTCATTATTAAATATGATTTTGCAGTAGAATAGGGTACTTTATTTTAGAAAAATATCAAGGAGATTCCTTTTCCTAGTTTATTAAAAGGCTTTATCATGAAGAAAAGTTTATTTATTTATTTACTTATTTTGTTTGTTTGTTTGTTTGTTTTAATGATTTTATCTTAGGACATGTGTGCTACTCAGAAAGAGATAGTGAGAGGGAAAGTGAAAAATTACTCACTGGGGGGGATGGCCACCTCATAATTCCTTCTCCTCCATTCTCCTGCAGGAATTTTGGGAATGCACACACAAGCACCCAGCATGAATTTTCAAGTCACCTGGTCTGGGACTTGAACAGTGGTCAGCCATGTGAGAGTTTAGCTTCCTTAACCATCCTGTCACTTTCTGGCCACCAAGGAAAGTTTATTTTTACCAAACATTTTTCTCCATATATTTAAGTAATCTATGATTTTTCTTCTTTGGTCTCATATTGTGAATATCTGCATGTTAAAACATTAATACATTCTTTTATAAAACCTTCACTGTGATATATTTTTCTTTTCATATACAGTATTGTGAAAGGTAGTTTACAAATGTTTTGTTGAGGATATTTGCACATACTTTTCTAGTAGGAATTGTCTGGTGATTTTACTTTCTGTCTTTGTTTTATTGTGATAAAAATAAATAATGTGGGACCAGTAGCTGGCGTAATGGCTATGTTGCTAGACTCTCATGTAGTCGACCATAGTTTGAGTCCTGGACCCAGTGGCTTAAACTCATGCTGGGCGTGCATGCTTGTATGCCCAAGATCCTGAGAGGAGAATGGAGGAGAAGGGACTGTTGTGTGGCCATTCCCCTGGGGATGATTTCTCTCTTTCTGTCTTTTTGTGTCTTTCTGTCTTTCTGGTGAGTGCACATACCCTATAGCAAAACTCCAAATAAATAAATAAATGAATAATGTGAGATCTAACCACTTAATGTTTTTTTTTTTTAATTGCCAGAGTATATATATGCCCACTGGAGAGAGACAGAATAAGGAAGCAGAAAAAGTGAAAAAGCATACCCCATGGGACCTGATCATGATGAAATCTATTTTCATTCATTTCTCCATCCTATTGGGATTTGCTGCATGCATGCAGATACATGTCCTTGTCATGTTTTTCAAGCCACCGAGTTTGGAGTCTAATTATGTAGTTGGCCATGTGTAATTCAATTGCTTTAACCACCAGGCCAGGACTGGATCCTCTTAAGAAAATTTTAAAATTGTTATACGTGTATTTATACCTGTAAAGACAATGTTGTATAGCAGATCTCCAGAACTTTTTAATTTTGCATGATTGAAATTCTATACCTATTCAACAGCAATTCTCCATTTCTCCCTTCCTCCAACCCCTGGCAACCACCATTCTATTTTCTATTTTAATGGGTTCAACTACTTTGGATACTTCATATAAGTGGAATCTTGCAGCATCTGAGCTTCTGTGACTGGCTTGACTAGTTTATTTTACATAGTATATTGTCCTCCGGGTTTATCTATATTATTGCATATAACAGTATTTTCTTTTTGTTTTGAAGAATTATTTATTTAATTTTATTCATTTATCATTAGACCAGAAAGAGAGAGGGAAAGTGAGAGAGCAAGCCACCAGGTCCACAACTGGAATGGTGGTCAGCCATATGGGAGTGTCTAGCACCTAGACCACCATGCCACCTGCTGGCTCCAGTATTTCCTTTTTTTAAAAGACTGAATAATATTTCATTGTGTGTGTATATACATATACACTACATATATAATGCAATCTATATATAAAATGTAATACACACACACAGATCCATAGGTATGTGTGTGTGTATGTGTGTGTATGTGTGTGTGTGTGTATATATGTCTGTGTGTATATATATATATATATATATATATATATATATATATGGATATGTGTGTGTGTGTGTGTATATATGTTCACAATTTTCTTTATCCATTTACCTGTTGATGGACACTTAGGTCATTTCCGAATGCTGCTGTACTAAACATGGAAGTGCAGCTATCTTTTCAATTCTGATCTCAATTGTTTTGGATAAATACCCAGAAGTGGGAATTCTGAACAATATGGTAGTTGTATTTCTGTTTTTTTTTCCAGTATACTTTATTTGTTAGAGAAAGTGTGTGTGCATGTGAGAGAGAGAGAGAAGGGTGAGAGAGACCTTAGATGGAGTCTTGTCATGCCATGATCCCTTCCTCCAGCCCGCTAGCTCTTCAGAATCTTGGGCACATGTGGCCTGACATGTTTAAGATCACCTGGGCCTTAAATCTGGGAACTCATAGTTAACTATATGGCTTCCACCACTACAGTTCTGTACAATACTGCCTGTACCACTGAGGTTGGACCATTTCTTTTTATTTTTAGAAGAGCTTTAACACTGTTTTCTATAGCAACTTCACCATTTTACATTCCTACCAATGGTGCAAAAGAGTTTCATTTTTGCAATATTTCCTCTAAAATTTGTAATTTTCTGTGGTTTTGTGTGTTTTTATAATGCCCATGCTAAAAGGAATATGGTAATACTTCATTTTTGTTTTGGTTGTATTTTCCTGATTATAAAAAACATTAAATATCTTCTCATGTACCTGCTGGCCATACATATGCCTTTACCTAAGAAAATGTATTAAAATTATTTGCCTGCTTTTAAATTCAGCAAATTATTTTTATGGTTTGCTATTGAGTTGTTAGTGTTCCTCATAAATTTTGGAAATTAGCTGATCAGATATATTGCTTGCAGATATTTTATCCCACTCCATAGGTTGCTTTTACACTCTGCTGACTTTTTCCTTCACTGTGCAAGAATTTTTAGTTTGATGAAGCTCCACTTCTCTATTTTTGCTTTTGTCACCTGTGATGCTAATGTTGTATTTAAGAAATCATTGCCAAGACCAATTTCAAGCAATTTTCCTCTGTGGTTTCTTTTATCAGTTTTACAGTTTGAGATTTTAGGTCTTTAATTAATTTTTAGTTAATTTTATTGTATAATATAATATAAAGGTCCAATTTAATTCTTCTGTATTTGAATACTAAGTTTTCTCAACATTGTTGAAGAGAATATTTTTTCCTCTTTTTGAAGTCTTGACATCCTTCTCAAAAATCTTTTGTCAATGTGAGTGAAAAATGTAGAACTAGGCTCTTGATTCTATTCTATTAGTATATATGTCTCTGTTTATGCCAGCTGTACAGTTTTGATTATTGTACTTTTGTAATATCTTTTAAAATTAGTGAATGTTATGCATCCAGGTTTAGTCTTCCTCAAGATTGTTCTATTTCATATGCATTATTCCATGTGAATTTTTAGATTTTTATAAAATATTGGAATATTTATAAGGATTGCACAGTATCTGTAGATCGCTTCAAATAGCATGGGAAATTTAATAATATTAAGTCTTATGATCCATGGACATAGTATGTGTCTCTCTATTTAATTATCTTTTACATTTCTTTCAACAATAGTTTGCAGTTTTAAAATGTCTTTTGTCTCAGTTTCTAAGTATTTTCTTTTCTTTTTTAGGTTTTTGTCATAGGATGCATGTACTTGCCAAAGAGAGAAAAAGAGAAAGTGAGAAATCAACCTTTAGGAGGATGACCACACCACAGTCCCTTCTCCTCTAGTCTCTTCCTGGTATTTTGGGCACATACATACATGTGCCCAGCATAAATTTCAAGTCACCAGGTCCAGGACTCAAACAATAGTTGGCCATTTGGGAATCTAGTGTATAGAAATGCAATTGATCCTTGTATCTTGATTTTGTATCTTACAAATTTGCTGAAACATTATGAGTTCTGACTTTTTTCTGTTTATTATGTAGTGTTTCATATTCTTTCTGTTTTATTTTATAATTATTTATATTAATTGTACATTTTCTCAGGTATAATATAGATTTTCAAAGCATACATGCAGTTGTGATAACCAAATCAAGGATAATACCATATTTATCATTTTCAACAAAGACCACATTATGATGTCCATTAATATTATAAAATTGGCAATGTCTATATTTTTCACTTAGTTGTGATATTTTTAATGAGCCAGTTGCTTCATCTACCTGCATCTCTGTGTCTGTTAAACACCCTTTTACTGATACTCTCTTATCTCCCTCCACTTCCTATCCCTTATGCAGTCTGTAGTATACATGCTCCTTCTATGTCTTCAAATCCTTTAATTTCTGTCATAGAGTGCATATATTCAATATATATTGAGCGAATACATACAGTGTTTGGCTTTCATAGTCCAACATTACATCCTCTGGATTCAAGCACTTTGCATTGAATGGCAGGATTTCATTGTTCTGTATAGCTGGGTAGAATTCCATTGCGCATATGTTGCAAATTTTAAAAATTCAGTTATCAATCATAGCACATTTAAGATGATTCTGTGTATTAGCTATTGTGTATAATGCTGAATAAATCTTTACTGCAGTGATATTCTGTCCTTTAGGTAAATACCCAAGAGTGGTTAGTTTTTTATTCTTCTTGGTGACTTGGACTAAATCAGGGGTTTTGTTTTTAAGTTCACAACTAATTTCTTCTGCATGGTCTAATCTGTTGTTAATACATTTTTTAGAGTCTGGGACTCAAACCGTGGTTGGCCATGTGAGTCCAGGTCCTTAACCACCATGCAACCTGCCAGTCCCATTATTATTATTTTTTAATTAGTCATAGGGCATGTGTGCTCACTAAAGAAAGACAGAGAAAGGGAAAGTGAGAAAGCAAGCCACCAGGTCTAAAAACACGTTTAACCATATGAAAGTCTAGTACCTTAACCACCATGCCGCCTGCTGGCCCCATGATGTAAATACTTTCGAGAGAGATTTTGATTTCCTGTATTGCATCTTCATCTCCAGAGTTCTGTTTGATTATTTTTTAGGGTGTCTATATCTTGATAGAGTTTCTCCATGTTATGGAATAGTTTTCTCATCTCCCGTAATTTTCTGTTTTCTCTTTATCTTACTGAGTTTTTTTGTGGACAATATTCTGAATTCTTTTTCCAGTATTTTATTAATTTCTCATGTGTTCTCTATTGTTGGTAGAGAGAGATTTTCTCTCTTTTTATTTAATATTTCTTGTGTCTCTGTGGTGATTTTTAGCATCAGGAGGAATACTTGTTAACTTTTCGATTTATGGAGTAGATTCTGTAAGGCCTGTGGAGTGGATTAACTCTTAGGAATGGATTAACCCTTAGGACTCAGTGTGGGCCTGGAAAGGATAGTCCAGGAAGTAACAGAAACCAGATTTATCTTTCAGATCCAATCCAGGCTTATGCATGTCCCTATAATTTCTGGGTGGTAAAAGTTCTGCCCACCAAATCTGAATGTTGTCCTAGAAAGTTCATCCAGAAGGGGATGAAGGCAAACCTACCTGTGATATCCAAGGAGCAAATCTTACATAGCCTGTGTGAAATGTCCAGGAGAAAGAACCTTAAGGCCCAGATGTGGCCCTATGAAGGTGATCCAGGGCATGTAGGAGGCAGGCCCAGTCTATGTGGCCTGTGTAGAATGGTGGGCCTGCCTGTCCTTTTCAGGGGCATGTATGCCCTCAAGATCAAGCTTTGGTCCTGGGAAAGATGGTCCAAGAGGGTCTGGTGGCCAGCTGTGCCTTTGTGCTTCAAACAGGGTTTATATTCCCACCTGCAATTACTGGGGGGGGGAGGGCAAGTCAGACCACTCAGACCCAAATATGGCCCTGGCAAAATAGTCCAAGAAGAGCCACAGGTCATATTTGCCCTTCAAATTCAAGAAGGACATTTTTACCTGGCTGTAATTTCCTGAGATGAGGCAGTTCACCAAACCCAAGTGTGGCCCTGGCATGTTTGTCCAGCAGGGGCCAAAGGAAAGCTTATCTGGGAATCCCAAAAAGCAAGTCTCATGTAGCCTGTATAAAACACTCAGAGCTAAATTGATTCTAAAGGCTGGATTGTGACTCCATGAAGTCAATCAAGGAGAGGAAGAGGAGTACCCAAATCTATGTGACCCACAGAGTCTGTTGGAGTTGCTTGCTTTTTCTGGGGGCGGGGGACGGCAAGTCAGTTCCCAACACTCAGCTATTGTCCTGGCAAAGATGGTCCAGAAAGTGCAAGATGCCAATCATGCCTTTCAGATCCAAGTAGTGCTTGTGTATCTATCAGCCCATAATTTCTGGGCATGAGGGAGCCCACTGAACCCAAATATGACCTTTTCAAATTTATTGAGGAGGGCTGTATGCAAAAAGCATGTCCTTTGTGGCCTACGTGGAACATCTGGTGGTGGATATGACCCTGAAGACCTGAATGTGGCCCGTGAAATGTTGTTCAAGAGGGGACAAAGCAAGCCTGTATGTCCAATCTTCGCCAGAGCCTGTGACCTGTAAATCCCCAGGATTCAAGAAGACTGATGCAATTTGAGCAGACATGTGCTAGAAATTAGGTGGTTGGATTGTGCACTTCAGTATCAAGAGGTGGTCTGGAACAATGTGCCCAATTTTCTCCCCTTTGACCTAGATCAGATATCTCTGATACCTTCCTCTCTGTCAAGAGACCCTTCTCTTTCCTGTGCCCACTCTTACAGTTCAGGGAGGTCCAGGGAAGCTATGCTGTAGTGACCTCAGTTGGGGGATGTTGCCACTCCCCACAACTTTTATCTGTGGGGAGGGAGAGTGTAGGCCTGTCTTGACCAGCAGTCAGGGGGCAGTGTTCAGATTCATCAGTCTCTTCTGTGAAGGGATGTTCTCATATTCTATGCTCTGGTGAGAGAGGTGGGATGCATAGATATATAGAATGTTGGGGATGTAGGCTTCAGTTGTGGGGTTCACTCTGTTATTCCCCAATAACAGGGGCTTCCTCTCCTCTGTGATGTGTCCTTTGCTTCTGCTTGACTGCAGAGATAACAGATTACCTGGTCCTGATTGCAATCCAAGCTCCACCTGCTGGTTGGTTCCCAAGATGGCACTAAGCTCTCTGAGCTCAAGATGGGGTTAAAATGATAGTTCCAAAGATTTTTTCTGAAGTGGAATATTGGTGTACATCCCTATGGAAGTTTTAGCTCTATACCTGTTTCATTGTTCTGCAGGTGTGAAGTTTTGAAGTCTGAGGTGGGAGTATCAAAATTTGGAGTACCAGTGGAGAGATCCTCATGCTCCCCCTACCTGTGGTGGGAGAGGACTTTGGCAATTGATTTTCTCTTTCCTTTTCTAGGTAGAGATTCTGTGCTCCTGATCCTTCTGAAGCCCTTTCCTTATTCTTTGTGAGTTTTACCTTACTCCTCTTCTCAAAGTAAAAACATTTACTGAAATTTTTAAGCCTTTCTTCCCAGAGAGGTACCATGATGTATGTTTCAAGTTGACTATCTTGCTTCCTCTTTCTAGAATCTGTTCTTATCTGTTGTGACTTAAAGATTTTCTATATATGAAATTGTGTTATCTATAAAAGAATCTTACTTCTTTCTTCAAAATTTAGATGTATTTTCTGGTCTAATTATTCTGACTAAATACCCTATCAAACTAAAGTGGCAAGAGTGGCCATCATTGTTTCTGTTCCTAGTTTTAGAGGAAATATCTTGCCTTTTACCATTGAGTATGATGTTAGCTGTATGTATTTTATATATGGCCTTTATTATGTAAGTTTTTAATTCTCTTCCTAGTTACTGAGTGATTTTATCGTAAAATGTGTTTTTTTTTTAAAAAAAAATGCCTTTTCTGTATATGTTGAGTTTGATCATGTAATCTTTATCTTTCATTCTGTAGATGTGATGTGTCACAGTAAGTGGTTTTTTGTATATAGAACCAAGCTTGCATGGTTCAACAGGGATAACACTTAATCATAGTGAATAATACTGTTAATGTGCAGGTATGACTTTGGTTTGGTAGCATTCTGTTAAGAATTACTGCATCTATATTTATCAGGTATATTGGTTTATTGTTTTCTTATCTTGTAGTGTGTTTTTTGGCTAATTTCATAAAATAAGTTTGGAAATGTTCTCTTCTTTTTTTTCTATTTTTGTAACACTTCGAGAAGAATTGGCATTCATTCTTTAAATGGTAGAATTCATCAGTGAAGTCATCTGCTCCTGAGCCTTTTTTTGTGGTGAGAATTTTTATTACTAATTTAAGCTCCTTACTAGATACAGGCCTATTTGGTTGTTCTATTCATGATTCAATAATGGTTAGTTATATATTTATCAGAATGAACTCATATCTGCTATAATACTTTATTGGTTAATAATTGTTTATAGTAGCATATTATAAGTCTTTTCATTTCTATGCCATTACGTGTAATGTTTATCTCAATTCTGATTTTACATATTTGCATATTATATTTTTACCTTAATCTTGTGATTTGTCAATTGATCTTTTTATAAAACAAACTCAATTTTATTATTTTTTTTCTACCGGTTTTCTATCCCTGATTTTGTTTATTTTTTCTCTAATATTTCCTTCTCTTCCTAGCTGTGGGCTTAATTTGTTATTCTTTTCCTGTTCATTTAGGTTTAGTCACCTCATTCATATGAGATCTTTCTTTTTAAAACATAGGAATTTATCAATATAAATATCCCTCTTAGTACTGATTTTGCTACCTGCTATAAGTTTTGCATGTTGTGTTTTTATTTTCATTTGTTTCAATGTATTTTCTAATTTCCTTCTTCATTGATTCTTTGACCCGTTGGCTGTTCATGAGTATGTTTTATTTCCTTTTGCCACTAATTTCTTTTATTATTCCATCATGGCTGGAAAATATATTTGGTGTGAATTCAAGTTTTATAATTCTGTTAATACTTGTTTTGTATCATAAAATGTGAAGTATCCTGGAGAATATTCTCTGTGTGCTTGAGAATAATGTGTATTCTGCTGCTGTTGTGTGCAAAGTTTTATATACCTATGTTAGGTTCATTTGATGTATATTTTTGTTCACATCCTCTGTTTTCTTATTGATCTTCAGTCTCAGTGTTCTACCCATTATTAAAAGTGGGATACTGAGATCTCCAATTCTATTATTCTATTGCTGTCTGTTTCTACATTTAGTTCTGTCCATGATTGCTTCGGCTATTCATGCACTATGATGTTTGGTGCCTATATGCTAATAATTATTATATCTTCCTGGTAAATTGATACTCTCATATTATGTAATGTCCTCTTAGTATCTTTTTAAAAAAAACTGTTATCTTTAGAAAGTGAGAAGATAGTAGTAATTAGTTTAGAAAAAGTTATACATTGGATTTCTTCTTTTTTTGTTGTTATTAAAGACAAAATCTAGTATTGTATGATGGCTAATTTCTTTTCTTTTTTAATTTCATGTTATTTTATACATTCTATCACTATTTAGCTTACAAAATGAATATTTCAATATATGTACATTTCTCCATAGCCCACTTGATAATACTATAAAATTATTTTCCACAGATAATACCTCATTTCTTTGACCCATTAATGCTTTGTCTCTCTATTTTTCTTCTAAGTGTCCTTCCTCAGACTCTATTTTTCCACCTACACTATACCTGGTATTTGCAACCATTTACTGTGTTTCTGTATCCTTTAGTCAATCAGTTTCAGTTATAGAGAGCAGACACTTGGTATATATTAAGTGGGGACATACAGTATCTCTCCTTCATAGCCTGGCTTGATTCACTCAGCAACAAACTTTCCATATTCATCCATTTTCTGTCAAAAGACAGGGTCTTGTTGTTTTTCATGGCTGAATAGTATTCCATAGAGTATATGTGTCAGTTTTTCAATCCATTCATCTGTTTGTGGGCATTTGAGTTGGTTCCATGTCTTAGCAATTGTGAATAATGCTGCAATAAACATTGATGTGCAAGCAATTTTCCCATTAAGAATTTATCTGTCCTCTGGGTAGATACCAAGGAGTGGGATTTCTGGATCATATGGTAGTTATATTTGTAGATTTTAGAGGAATCCCCAAACTGTTCTCCACAGTGACTGGAGTGATTTACATTACCACCAGTAGTTTTAGAGAGTTCCCCTTTCACCACACTTCCACCAGCACTGATCATTTTTTTTTTCATCTTAGACATAGTGACTGGGGTTAGGTGGTATCTCATTGTTGTTTTGATCTGCATTTCCCTTACAACAAGGGATGTTGAGCATTTTTCATATGCCTTTCGGCTATTGGAATGTCATCCATAGAGAGTGTTTTTTCCAACTCATTTTCCCATCTTTTAATAAGTTTGATTATCTTTTTTTCAAAACAGTTGCCTGAGTGCCTTGTGTATTCTGGTAATGAGTCCCTTATCAGATGCATAGTTTCCAAAAATATTTTCCCATTCTGAGGGCTGTTGATTTACACTAATTTTTTTTTTTTTTTTGCCTTGCCTTGCAGAAACTTCTTAGTCTGATGTAATCTCACTTGTCTATTTTAGGGATTATTGACTGTGCCTTGGGGGTCTTATTTAAGGAGTCTTTGCCTACCCCAATGTCTCTCACAGATTCTCCAGTATTTTCCAGGAGCAGTTTTATAGTTTGAGGTCTTAGATTTAGATTTTTGATCCACCTTGACTTGATTTTTGGCAATGGTGAGAGGTAGGGGATCAGATTCATCTCTCTGCAGATTTAAATCCAGTTTTTCCAGCACCATTTGTTGAAGAGGTTTCTCTTTTCCCACTGGATTGACTGGTACCCCTCATCAAAAATCAGTTTACTGTATGCTTGGGCATTTATTTCTGGGGATCCTATGCTGTTGCATTGATTCACATGTCTGTTTGTGTGCCAGTACCATGCTGTTTTGATTACCACAGCTTGGTAGTATATTTTTGGGTCAGGGAGGGTGATGCTGCCCACTCCATTCTTCTTGTGCAGAATTCCTATAGCAATATGGGGTCTCTTATGATTCCAGACAAAATTTATTATTGTCATTCCTTGATCTGTGAAGAATGTGCCTGGTACTTTGATTGGCATTGCATTAAATATGTAGATTAATGTGGGTAGAATTGCCATTTTGATTATATTAATTCTTCAAATCCAGGAACATGGGATATCTTTCCACTTTTTTGTATCAATTTTTTTGTTTCTTTTATTTTTAATTTTTTCCATTTCATTTTATTCCATACATTCCATCACATTATTGTCTTACAAGATGGATATTTCAACAGGTGAACATTTCTCCTTAGTACTGTTGATATAACTACAAAATATCTTCAACAGATAATGCCACACCTCTTTGTGCCATTAATGCTTTGCCTCCCTGTCCCTCCCCCAAGTGTCCTTCCTCAGACCCTCCTTTTTCACACACATTATATCTAGTATTTACATCTATATACTGTGTTTCTATATCCTTTAGTCAATTAGTTTCAGTCATAGAGTGTAGACACTTTGTATATATTAAGTGGGGACACGCAATGTCTCTCCTTCATAGTAGGTATTATTTTCAATTTCTTTATCTATCTCTTGTAGTTTTCCTTGTGGAAGTCTTTAACTTCTTTGGTTAAATTTATCCCCAACTATCTTATACTTTTTGTGGCTATGGTAAATGGAACAACTTTTTTTCAGTTCTATCTCAATCAGCCTGTTGTTCATATATAGAATTTCTATAGACTTCTAGATATTAATTTTGTTTCCTGCAAATTTACTGTATTCATGTATTACTTCCAGAAATTTTTCCATGGAAACTATTGGGTCTTCTATGTATACAGTCATGTCATCTGCAAATAAAGAGAGTTTCACCTCTTTTGTTCCTATTTTAATGCCTTTTCCTTTTTCTTCTTTTCTGATTGCGTTAGCCAGGACTTCCAGTACTATATTGAAGACGAGTGGAGAAGTGGGCATCCTTGCATTGTACCCATTTTTAGTGGAAGAGCTTTCAGCTTTTCTCCGTTGATGGTGATGTTCACTATAGGTTTTTCATAGATAGCTTTCATTGTGTTGAGAAAGGACCCTTCTGTGCCGGTTTTACTGAGAGTCTTGATTATGAAGGGAAAAAGCTTTTTCTGTATCAATTGATATGACCATATGGTTTTTATCTTTCTTCTTATTAATATGGTGTATTACATTTATGGTTTTGCATAAGTTGAACCAACCTTGCATTCTTGCCTACCTGATCATGATGTATAATCTTTTTTTTTTTTTAGAGGTTTTTGCTACAGGAC
>NW_006203511.1:254083-272561 GCF_000334495.1 Tupaia belangeri chinensis | reverse complement strand
GTGGTTGACTACGTTGGAGTCCAGTGACATAGCCATTGCGCTAACTGCTGGTCCTGATGAAGTATAATCTTTTTAAATAAGTTGTTGGATACAATTTGCTAGTATCTCATTGAGAATCTTTGAATCTATATTCTTCAGGGATATTGGTTTATAGTTTTCCTTCCTTGTTCTTTCTTCTGCTTTAAGGATAAGGGTGATAGAGACTTCATAGAATGAATTAGGGAGAGAGTCACCCTTTTGGATCTTTAGAAATAACTTGAGCAGAATGGGAGTTAACTCTTCTTTGAAAGTTTTGTAGAATTCAGAGATGAATCCAGGGCTTTTCTTTGTTGGGAGGTTATTTATTACTGATTCAATCTCCTGGCTTCTTATGGACCTATTCAGACTTTCTATATCCTTCTGGCTCAATCTAGGTAGATTATACGTGCCCAGGAATTTGTCCATCTCATCCAGATTATCTTGTTTCTTGGCATACAGATGTTCCTAGTATCCTCTAATAATGTTTTGTATTTCTACTATGTCATTGTTATTTTGCTTGCTTCATTGCAGATCTGATTCACCTGGTTCCCTTCTCTCTTCTTCTTTGTTAGTGGTGTATCAATTTTGTTTATCTTTACAAAGAACCAGCTTTTACTTTCATTCATTTTCTGTATAGTTCATTTATTTTCTATTTCATTTATTTCTATTAGTATCATTATTATTTCCTTTCTCCTGGAGTTCTCTGGATCTTTTTGCTGTTGCTTTTCCAATTCTGTTAGACATGATGTTAGGTGATCTGTTTGCCTTCTTTGCATGTTCCTCTTATGTAGTTTCCATGTATTTGAGTATTTTTGAGAATTTTTCTTGAAATTAAACTGAAGTTTAATTCCATCATGGTCAGAGAAGATGCTGGGTATAGTTTCTATGCCTTTGAATCTGTAGAGGCTTGTTTTGTGCCTTTATGATTTATTCAATCTTTGAGAAAGTTTCATGTGGCAGTGAGAAAAAAGTATATCTCATGGTTTTTGGATGGAAAGTTCTATAGATGTCTGTTAAGTCCCTTTGATTTATGGTATCATTTAGATCCTTTTTCTCTTTACCTATTTTTTGTCTAGATGATCTGACAGAAGGGATAGTGCAGTGTTTAGGTCTCCAACAATTAGTGTATTGCAATCTATCTCCCCTTTTAGATCTAACAGTCTTTTCTTCACATGTTTGGGTGCTCCTGTGTTAGGTGCATAGATATTAATAAGATATTTATATCTTCTTGATCATTGACCCTTTTACTACAATATAGTGCCCTTTTTTTTGTCTCGTTGAACTGTTTTTGTTTTAAAGTGTATTTTGTCAGAAATTAGTTTTGTGACTCCAGCTCTTTTTTGGTTCCCATTTGCATGGAAAACCTTTTTCCAACCCTTCACTTGCAGTCAATGACTTTATCCATGTAGTGGGTTTCCTGTAGGCAACAGATAGAGGATTTTTTTAAAATCTATTCAGCCAGTCTGTGTCTCTTGATTGGAGAATTAAATCCATTAGTATTCAATGTTATTATCTATGTTATTGGACCTGTCCTGACGTTTAAGTTGGCCATTGTCTTAGTTGCCTTTTACTCCTTTGTTTCTGGCTGTTACTTCTTTAGTTTTGCTGGAATAGTACTTTCTTCAGGGTTTCTTGGAGAGCTGACTGGTGTTGGCAAAGTCTTTCAGGTTTTGTTGTCTGAGAAGATTTTAATCTTATTTTTCCTTATGAAGGATAATCTTGCAGGATACAGTGATCTTGGTTGAAATTGTTTCTCTCTTAACACTTTCAATACATCTTCTTATTCTTTTCTTGCTTGCATTGTTTCCTTTTAGAAGTCTGGTGTTAGCCTGATGGGGTAACCTTTGTAAGTCATTTGTCATTTCTCTCTTACCAGTTTTAGCATCTTATCTTTATCTGTGGTCTTTGCCAGTTTGGCTAAGATATGCCTTGGGGAAGATCTTCTAGGGTTGATTCTATTTGGGGTCCTTTGTATTTCTTGGGTCTGGATACTTGAGTGCCTCTCTAGACTTGGTAAATTTTCTTCTAAGATTTCATGGAATAGATTTTCCATGCCCGTATTAGTTTCTTCATCTTCTGGGATACCAATTGTTTGGATGTTAGGGCGTCTAGTGGAATCTAGTATTTCTTGTATGTTATTCTCATTATTTTGGTTATTTTCTTTATATTTTGGGTGGTTTTATCTAGGTCAGAAGTTTTATCTTTTAAATCATAGATTCTCTCTTCAGCATGGTCTAATCGACTTTTAATACTTTCAAGAGAGTTTTTGATTTCCTGTATTACAGACTCCACCTCTAATAGTTCCATCTGACTCTTTCTTTACGTGTTCATTTCTTCCTTCATATCGTGGGAGGACTTTCTAATCTCCTGTAGTTCGTTGTCTGTTTTCTGTTCCAGCTCATAGAATTTGTTCACCATGAATGTTCTAAATTCTTTCTCGGTCATTTTGGTAACGTCCTCTATTTTTTCAAGAAATGGAGGTGTGTTCCCTTTGGAATACCTTTTCAGAGAACATTTCCTCGAATAAGAGCAAGTATGTTTCCCTTTTGCTGTGGAATGAAGACTGCAGAAGTCTCTCTTCTCTTATGTTTAGCAATGTGATCCATGGAGGAGTATTCTCTTCAGGTGTACAAAGAAAACTATCTCCTTATTCACATATGGTTCAGTAAATGGAAGGATCCCAGAGAGTCTTAAGATACTAGAATATTTCAGAACTGTAACTCTAGACCTATCTAGACCACCAGGGAGGGCAGAGATGAAGGAAGAGAGGACAAAGTAAGTTGGAAGAAAATAATAAAGAGAATTAAGAAAAAGTTGTGTGCTGCACTAGCGTGGTCCATAGTTGAAAGTGGGGTGGCTGTAGGGCTGAGGGCATTCCTATGTGGTAAGGAGAAGAGAGAAATTTACAAATGAAAGAAGAGAAGAAGGAGAAAAAAAAGTGTACCTGGCTATCAGAGAGAGGGGTCTCTCCCTTGGGGGCCCTGGGGCTGGAGCTGGGGCGGGGATCCCTGCCTCAGTGTTCCTTGGCCCAGGGGTCCGAAGATGGAAGTGCGGTCGCTGTAGGACTGAGGGCATTCCTATGTGGTAAGGAGAAGAGAGAAATTTACAAATGAAAGAAGAGGAGAAAAAATATTGTACCTGGCTGACTGAGAGAGGTGTCTCTGGCTTGGGGGTCCTGGGTCTAGACCTGAGGTGGGGATCCCTGCATCACTGTTCCTTGGCCCAGGGGTACAAAGATGGAAGTGGGGTGGCTGTAGGGCTGAGGGTGTTCCTGGCTGACAGAGAGATGGGTCTCTGGCTTGGGGGTCCTGGGGCTGGAGCTGGGGCGGCGAGTGCTGACATTCAGTATATGTTAAGTGGAGAAATATGATGTCTCTCTTTCATACCCTGACTTGTTTCACTCAGCAACAAATCTTCCATATCCACTTTCTATCAAATTCCAGGGCTTTGTTATTTTTTATGTCTGAATAGTATTCCATGGAGTGTATGTGCCACAATTTTTCAATCCATTCAACTGTCTGTGGACATTTGGGTTGGTTCTATGTCTTAGCAATCATGAATAATACTGCAATGAAAATATTTGTACAGGCACTTACCCAATTGAGTGCTCACCTATTCTTTAGGGAGATACCCAAGAGTGGAATTGCTTGATCATATTGTAGGTCTATTTGAAGGTCTTTGAGGAACTTCCATATTGTTCTCCACAGAGGCTGGACCAATTTATATTCCCACCAATAGTGTAGGAGTGTTCCCCTTTCACCACATACCCTCTAGCACTATTCATTATTTGCTTTTTTAAACTTCACCATTCTGACTGGGATTAAGTGGTATCTCATTGTGGTTTTGATCTTCATCTCCCTTACAATGAGGGATGTTGAGCATTTTTTTTATATGCTTTTAGGCTGTACATATGTCTTCCTTAGATAGTTGTTTATTCAGCTCCTTTTCCCATCTTTTAATTGGCTTAGTCAATTTCTTCTGGGTAAGCTTCTTGAGTTCCCTGTGTATTCTGGTTGTCAGTCCCTTATGAGGGGAACAGTTAACAATAATTCTCTCCCATCCCAAGGGTTGTCAATTCACACTAATTACAGTGTCCTTTGCTGTGTAGAAACTCCTTTATCTTATGTAATCCCACCTGTCTATTTGGGGGATTATTGACTGTGCTTTGGGGATCTTCCTTAAGAAGTCTTTGCCTACCCCAATGTCTCCCAGAGTTCCCCCAGGGTTTTCCACCAGTAGTTTTATAGTTCATGGTCTTAGGTTTAGATATTTGATTCACTTTGAGTTGATTTTTGTTAATGGTGACAGGTAGGGGTTCAGAATCATCTTTCTGCAGATGGATATCCAGTTTTTCCAACACCATTTGCTAATGAGGTTTTCCTTTTCCCACTGGATTGACTAGTACCCTTTGCAGTATCCCATAGATTATGGAAACTTGTTAACTCATTATCATTCGTTTCCATGAAGCTTTTAATTTCCATCTTAATCTCTGCAGTAATCATGGAGTCATTCGGAAGTAGGTTATTTAGTTTCCATGTATTTGTATATTTTTGAGGGCTTCTCCTGAGATTAATATCTAGTTTAATTCCATCATGGTCAGAAAAAATGCTAGATATCGTTTCTTTGCCTTTATATATGTATTGGCTAGTTTTGTGCCCTATCATGTGATTAATCTTTGAGACAGTACCATGTGGGACTGAAAAAAATTTATATTTTGTGTTTTTTGGGTGAAAAGTTATGTAGATGTCTATCAAGTCCATCTGATTTATGGTATCATTTAGGTTCTGAATCTCTTTGCTTATCTTTTGTATCATTGACCTGTCTAAAGGAAATAATAGGGTGTTGAGATCTCTGACAATTATAGTGTTACAGTCTATCTCTCCTTTTAGATCTAGCAGTCTTTCCTTTACATACTTGGGTGTTCCTGAGTTCAGTGCATAGATTTTTATAAGCCTTATATCTTTTTGGTGAATTAACCCTTTTATTACTATATAAAGTCCTTCTTTGTCTTTTTTTACAGTTTTTGTCTTAAAGAGTATTTTGTCCAAAATCAGTATAGCGACTCCCACTCTTTTTTGGTTTTCATTTGCGTGGAATACCTTTTTCCAGCCCTTCGCTTTTAGTCTATGTATGTCTTTATTCTTGGGATGGTTTTTTGTAGGCAGCAGATAGAGGGTTTTTGATTTTAATCTATTCAGCCAGTCTGTGTCTCTTGATCAGAAAATTTAATTCATGACATTTAATGTTATTATCAATATATTCAGACTGGTCCCTAACATTAAGTTGCCATATTCCTGGTTGTTTTTTGTTCTCTTATTGCTGTCTGTCTCTCTTTAGTTTTCTTAGTATAGTACTCCTTTCAGAATTTCTTGAAGAACTGGTCTGCAGTTGTTAAATTCTATCAGGTTTTGTTTATCCAAGAATAGTTTTACTTTCTTTTCTCATATGAAGTATAATCTTGCTGGGTATAGTATTGTTGGTTGAAGTTGTTTTTCATTTAACACTTTGAATATATTTCCCCAGTCTTTCCTTCCTTGCATTGCTTCTGATGAGAGGTCTGGTGTTAGACTACTGTGATAGCCTTTGTAAATTATTTGACATTTATCTCTTGCCAATCTTAGTATCTTGTATTTGTTGTTTTGGTTAGTCTTTCTATAATGTGGCATGGAGAAGATATTGGATTGATTCTAATTGGGGTTCTTTGTATTTCTTTGGTCTGGATGTTTGAGTGCTTGTCTAGACTTGGAAAGTTTTCTTTTTGGATTTCATGTACTAGATTATTAATTCCCTTATTAGTTTTTTCACCTTTTAGGATACTGATTATTTCTATATTTGGGTGTTTCATGGTATCTAGTATTTCTCGTGTATTATCCTCAGTTTTCTTGAATGTTTTCTCAGTATTTTTGATAATTTTTTCGAGGTGATTGTTTTGTCTTCTGAAATTCAATTTTCTGCATGATCTAGCCTGCTTTTGATACTTTCGAGGGAGGTTTTAATTTCCTGTATTATAGCCTTCACGTCTAACTCTTCTGTTTGATTCCTTTTTATGATGTTCAATTCTTCTTTCATATCGTGGAAGGACTTCCTCATCTCTTGGAGCTCAATGTCTCTTTTCTCTTGTGTTTCATAGAATTTTGTTACCATAAATATTCTAAATTTTTTTTCTGACATTTTGGTAGTATGCTCTAAATTTTTCCGACTTGGAGACAGGTTACATTGTTCCCTTGGTGGGGTTGTACTTACTACTTAATTCTTTCATCCTTGAGGCTCTTCTTGGATCTTTAGTCATTTGGTAATATATTCACTCTGGCCAATTTGTTGGAGAGGATTCAATGACTGTGAACTCATGTGTTTCCCCTGCTGTGAAACAATTCAGTGCTACTCTCTTCCTTCTACTAAGTCCTCATATGTGGGAATCACAGGTGAAGTTTTGCAATTGGATTTGTGAAGGGAAATTTCACAAATTTTGCAACCACTACAGTGATGTGCAATGAATTCTCCAAAGCTCAGAGTGCTCGGATAGTTAGCTACCGTGCACCTAATTGTCTCTAGGCAGAGGATAAGGGCTGAGAAATAAAACAGAAAAGTAAGGGAAAGAAAAAGAAGGTAGGAAATAGAAATAGGGAGAGAAGGCAGAAAAAAAGAAGGAAAGTATTAGAAGAAAAAGAGGAAAAAGGAAAAAATTCACTTCACAAAAAATGAAATTGTGATGAAAATGGAAAACCACAGGGCACTCAAGTGAGCCTCGCAAGGCCAAAAACAGGCAGACTTTGAGTTGGCTAGCAGGTTTCTGTCCTAGGTGAGAAAAAAGACAGATTAAAAAAAGAAAGGCCCAAAGATGGCAGAGAGCTGTTTTTTCAGAAAGAGAAAAGTTAGAAGGGACAGAGAACAGCAAGAGAGAGCAAAGCAGCTATCCTATCTGGCTAGTGCTGGGTTTGGGAGGGGGAAATTGGCTTGGGGAGATGGAAGCTGGCTTGGGGAGACGTCACAGCCATGAATTTGAACCCAGAGGCCAAAAACAGACAGACTTAGAGGTGACTAGCAGCTTTCTGACCTGGCTAGTGCTGGATCTGGGCTCTTTTCATTGTTTTTGGCCTAAAATTTATTTTGTCTAATATGAGTATGGTAATTCCATCTCTCTTTTTTGTTTCCATTTATATAAAATATCTTTTCCCATCCTTTCACTATACATATATATGCATATTTATATTAAATTTAAAGTAAATGTCTTGTAAACAGCATATAGTTAGAATGTTGAAAGAAATCAATCCAGCCGCTCTATGTTTTTTTATTGAAGAGTTTAATCTACTTGTGTTACAGTTATCATTTATAAGGAAAAATTGTTCTTTTTATTGTTTTCTGTCTGCCTTATAGCTCTTTTTACCTCTTTTTCTCTTGTGATGTCTTCTTTGTGTTCTGTTTATTTTTCACAGTTACCTTCTCTAATTTTTTTGCTCTCTCTTTTATTTTTTATTGGCATGCATTTCTTCTATAGACTTTTTCTTTATGATTAATGGGACTTACATGAGATACATTATAGTTATAATAACTATTTTAAGCTGATGATAAGGACTTTAATCACATGCATATACTCTACTCTTTTACTTTTTCCTCTTCACATTTCTTACTATTAATGTCACCAACAGCATTTTTATATTGTGTTTCTATTAAAAATATTTTTAATGACATTTTTTATGCCTTTGATTTTAAACTTCTATAGTAGAATTAAAAATTATTTATGTACAATATTTATAGTATCCTCTTTTTGTCTATATATTTACTTTTACCTGTGAGATTTGTACTTTCATTATGTTTTTGTGTTGCTGGTTAGAGTCATTTTATTTCAATCTGAATAAATCTTTTTGACATATTTTGTAAATCTTATCTAATATTGATTAATTTTGTCAGTTTTCATTCATCTGGATATCTTATTTCTCCTTTTGACCATTTTTTATGTATTTTGCCATAGGAGATGTGTGCTTGTCAAAGAAAGACGAGAGAAAGAGGAGAGGAAGAGTGAAGAAAACACTCCAGGGATGACTATAATACAATACCTTTTCTTCCATTCTCTTCTTGAGATTTTGAGGTATGTACACACATGCATCCATCATGTTTTTCAAACTACTGGGTCTAGGACTCAAACTATTCAGTTGGTCATATGAGATCAAGCCATCTCAACCTCCATGTCATCATCTAGTCCAATTTTTCTTTGTTTTTATTTCTTTGTTAGTTTGTTGTTTCATTTAATCACTGTATATCTTCACAGTGTACAAAATGGTTTTCCTATTGTGCACAGTGTACATTAATCAAGTCTTAGATATTACCATGTATATTATCAACAGATAATTTTTCATTTTTGTTTCTATAAAATGTTTTCTTTCTTTTTTTTTTTAAGAGTTTTCTTTTCACTATAGGACACGTGTGCTTGCCAGAAAGGCAGAGAGAGACAGAGAGATAGAAAGTGAGAAATCACCCCCTAGGGGGGATGGCCATGCTGCAATCCCTTCTCCTCCATTCTCCTCTCGGGATCTTGGGAACGCACGCAGATGGGCCTGGTGTGAGTTTAAGCCACTGGGTCCAGGACTCGAACCGTGGTCAACTACATGGGAGTTCAGCGACATAGCCATTATGCTAACTGCTAGTCCCAAATGTTTTCTTTCTTGATCCACTTCCTCCCACCCACTGTTACCCACCCCCTCCGATGTTGTTTCTAGTATCTTCAGTTGCCCTCCTTACTATTATATTTTCTAGTCTTTCAGTTTCTGCCATAAAATATAGACATTTGGTATATATTAAGCAGGGTCATGCAATGCCTGTCTTTCATAGTCTAGCTTGCTTCATTTAGCATTAAATCTTCCATATTCATCCATTTTGTATCAGATGTCAGGGTCTCATTGTTCTTCATGGCTGAGTAGTATCAGAATGGAAGAATATATTTGCAAACTATACCTCAAATAAAGGATTGACAACCAGAATATGTGGGGAACTCAAGCAGCTTACTTTAAAAAATCCAATTAAAAAATGACTAAATGAGCTGAACAGACAACTTTCCAAGGAAGACATATGAATGACTAAAAAGCATATGGAAAAAAAGCTCAAAATCTCTTATCATAAGAGAAATGCAAATCAAAACCACAATGAGATACCACTTAATCCTAGTAAGAATGGCTAGATTAAAAAAAATAATACTGAAAAGGAGCCAGCCTTATTGGTGGCATTGAGGTTAAGGCACTGGAGTTTTGAGGTTAAGGCATGGCCTACAACAATTTGCATTCCAGACCTGGTAGCTTGAAAAATCACACTGGGTGCATGTGTGTATGTATTCAAAATCCTGAGAGGAGACTGGAGGAGAAAGGATTGTGGCATGACCTCTCCCTTGGAGAGTGATATCTCAATTTTCCTCTCTTTATCTCTCTCTGGTGAGGACATGCACTCTATGGCAAAAAAAAAAAAAAAAAAAAAAACTAAAAAACTAAACAAACAAAAAAAATTAAAGAAAAAAATAAAACACCCACTAAAGCCAAAACAAAAAAATAGAGTGATAAATGCCAGTGAGGCTGTGGTAAAAAGGGAACCCTCTTACACTGTGGTGGGGCCAGTGAGGCTGTGGTAAAAAGGGAACCCTTGTACACTGTGATGAGAATGTAATTTAGTAATAGTTATTTTTATACAATATGGAAGCTCCTCAAAAACCTGCAAATAGATCTACCATATGACTCAGTAATTCCACTCCTGTGTATATATCCAAAGGATAGAAAAACACTCAGTTGGAAAAACACTTGCAAATCCATGTTTATTGTGGCATTATTCACAATTGCTAAGACATGGAATCAATATCCAAGAACAAATGAATGGATTGAAAAAATGTGGCACATATACACTCTCCTTTGTTTTTTAAGGATAGTTTGCCAAATATAGTATTTGTGGTAGTTCTTTTTTTTCTTCTAGTACTTTCAATATATCATCTTAATTCTTTCTGATCTACAATGTTTATGCTAAATTATTTGAGTATGGCCTTGTCATCATTCCCTTGTCTGACAAGACTCTTTTGCTACTTTAAAAATTCTATCATTATCTTTTGACAGTTTTATTATTTGTTTTGGTGTGGATTCCTTTGAACTTTTTTTTTAATATTCTATTTGTTGGGCTTCTTGAGTTTGGATTTTCATTTTCATTCCCATATAGGGTAGTTTGGATAAACTATTTCTTTAAACAAACAAACAAACCTACTAGGGTTAGTAGGTAGTGTAGCAGTTAAGGTGTAGAACTCCCATGCGATAGACCATGGTTCAAGTCCCATGCCCTGTGGTTTAAAAGACCATGTGTACATGTATGTGCATGCCCAAAAATCCTATAAGAGAATGGAGGAGAAGGGACTGCAGCATGCCTATTCCCCCAGGGAGTGATTTCTCACTTTCTGTTTCTCTGTTTCTGTCTCTCTGGTTAGCATACATGCCTTACAGCAAAACTCTCTAAAAATAAAAATATTACTGTATTTTTATTTAATTTGCCATAGGGTATGTGTGCTTGCTAGAGTGAGAGAAATGGAGAGAGAGAAAGGGAGAAACCACTCCACATGGGATATAAGGACACCACAATACCCTTTTCCACCATTTCTCCTTTTGGGATTTTTGGCATGCACATATACACACCTGGTATGATTTTCAAGATGCAACTTTCTGACTCAAACCTCACAGTAGAGCATGTGGCATCTAGCTACCTTAACTATCACAGCACTGTCTGTCCCACCATAACATATTTTTATTCAATTTTTTTATGATATAAGAAAATTCATATGCTTAAAATGTATACAAAATTATAGCTATGGAAAGATATCATGTATGTTCAAAAATAGTGTTAATTTACTGACATTGGTAAAGTATGAAATATGGTAAATTATACTACGATTAGACATTTCTTTTCCTGGTTTTTAATATATTTTTCTCTACCTTTCCAATTCTTATATGAAGGTAGACATTTTAATAATTCAAAGGCATGGCGACTAGTAGGTGGTGCGGAAGTTTAGGTGCAGGATCCCACATGGCTGGCTACATAGTTCAAGTTCCAGACCCAGCAACTTGAAAATCATGCTGGGTACGTATGTGCATGTATGCCCAAAAACCTGAGAGGAGAATGGAGGAGAAGGGACTGCAGGGTGCTCATTCCCTCATGGAAGTGATTTCTCACTTTCTCTTTCTCTCTCTCTCTCTCTCTGATTTTCTCTCTCTCTTTGATGAGCATATATGCCCTATAGCAAAAATAAAAGCAAAATGGGGGGTTATTATATAAGCTTTGCTACTTTTGTGTACCCTTGTGTTATTTTTCCTTAATTAAGTGTCTTTTATAATTTTCTGTTTAATTGAAACAGGGTGCAAATATTTTGATACACATATACAATATGTAATGATCAAAGTAGCATGTTCATCACCTCATACATTTATCATTTTTATTGTTGTGAGAAAATTAAATTTTCTCTTTTTTATTACTATATTTAAACTTTATTTATTTTAATTTGAAAATAGAGGGACAGAGTGAGAGAGCAAGAGAGCAAAAGAGAGAGAAAATGAGAAAAGAAGCTACCCTGTCCAGAAGTCAAACCATGGTCAGCCAGTGTCCTTTACCACCCCCAAAGGAGTCCAGTGTCCTTTACCACCATGACACCTGCCACCCCCTCCACATTCTCTTTTTTAACTATCTTCAATACATTGTCATTAACTCCAGTCACTCTTCTGTTCAATGGAACACTAGAACTTATTTCTTCAAACTATCATTTTTTACCTGTTGACCTACCTCTCTCCATTTCCACTTCCTCAATACTATCCCAGCCTCTAGTAACCATTGTTCTACTCTACTTCAAGACCACCTTTTTAAGATTCCAAATATGAGTGAGAGCCTGTGATACTTTTCTTTCTGTTCTTGTTTTTTTTTTTTTTTTTTAATTTAGCATAATGTCCTCCAGACCTATCTATGCTGCTTGTAAGTGACAGGATATCATTCTTAGTATTTCATTGTGTAAATATTTCACATTTTCTTTTCTTTCTTTTTTGAGAGAGATTTTTGCTATAGGTCATGTGTGCTTGCCAAAGAGATAGAGAAACAGAAAAATAGAAATCACCCCATGGTAGGGATGGCCATGCTACAGTCCTTTCACCATTCTCCTCTTGGGATTTTGGATACACAAGTACATGCATCTGGTATGAGTTTCAGGCCACTGAGTCCAGGACTTGAATCAGAGTTGACCATATGGGAGTCCAGTGCCTTAACCACTACACCACCTTCTGGCCCCCACATTTTTTTCATTTATCTACTGATCAACTATTAGATTGTTTCCATATTTTGGCTACTGGGAATAGTGCTGCCGTGAACATGAGTGTTCACATATCTCTTCAACATGCCAATTTTATTTCCTTTGGCTATGTATCTCATGGTGGGATTATTGGATCATACGGTAATTATAGTTTTAATGTTTTTGGGGAGCCTTCATGTTGTTTTTAATAAGGTCATTATTTCAGGCCAATCCTGTAGCCTAGTGGTTAAGGGTGTTAGAGCGTTTACATTGATTTTCAGTCTCGATTTCATTTTTTCTCTAATATTTATTATAGTATTTCTATTCATATACTAATTTTAAGTTTGGTTTATTTTTGATTTTCTGTTTCCTTAAGGTGCATTGCCAAGTTATTTGAAATACTTGATATAGGACTTTTTTATTTTTGAGAGGTTTTTGTTATAGGGCATGTGCGCTCACCAGAAAGACAGAGAGAGACAGAGACAGTAAGCGAGAAATCACTCCCCAGGGGGGATGGCCACGCTGCAATCACTTCTCCTCCATTCTCCTCTCAGGATCTTGGGCACGCACACACACGTGCCCAGTGTGAGTTTAAGCCAACGGGTCCGGGACTCGAACCATCTATTCCATAGATTTTAGTATGTTGTATTTTCATTTTAATTTATTACAAACTTTTCTTTTCTTCATTTATTATATACTTAAACAGTTTTTGCATTATCTAACTTTTTTTGAGCTTACTTTTTTAATTCTTCTGAAAGAGAAAGAAGCACCTTCAATACAGTCTCACACCATGACCCTCCTGCCAGCCTTCACAGCCAGCCAGAATCAGGGGCACATGAGGACATGCCCAGCATGTACAAGTTGACCTGAGAACCAAAGTTTGATTTTCTACATGGCCTCCAAAATTGCAGTGCATCGAACTACCACTGTGCCACTGCAACTGAGTCATCAATATGTTTTTAAATTTTCTTAATTTCTTTATTAACATAGTGGTCCTTAAGGAACACAATGTTTAGTTTTCATGTACTGGTACAGTTTCAAAAGTTTCTCTTGTTAATGATTTCTTATTTTATTCTATCATGGTCAGAAAGGATACTTGATATGATTTTGATTTTTAAAAATATGTTGAAGCTTGTTTTGTGGACTATTATATGATCTATTATGGAGAATGTTTCATGTGCTGATGAGAAAAATGTGTATTCTGCTGCTACTGCATAAAATGTTCTTTAAATATCTGTCAAGTTCATTTGGGCTATGGTGCAGTTTGAATCTGATGTTTTTGTTATTGATTTTATGTCTAGACGATCTGTTTAATGATGAAAGTGAGGTGTGCACATATATTTACTATTGTTAAATCCTCTGGTGAATTGATCCCTTTATCATTGTATTAAGATGGCCTTTGTCACTTTTCACTGTTTTTGACTTAAAGTCTGTTTTATCTGATTTAAGTATAGTTACACTTGCTTGATTTTGGTTTTTGCGCTCATGGAATATCATTTTATATTCCTTCACCCTTAGTCTATGTGTGCCTTTATTAGTAAAATAAGTTTCTCATAGACAACATATAGCTGAGTATTATTTCTTTTCTCTAAGTTTATTTATTTCTTGTAAAAGAGAGAGAGGTGTAGAGAAAGAGAAAGAGTGAGAGAGAAGAAGAGTTCCCAACAAGGAATCTATCTCAAATATATTCCCAGTCTTAAACTGCCCAGGTCATGGGCATGGTAGCTTGCTTGATTTTATCATGCTCAAGAAGGTCTCAAGATATGAACCCAGGACTATTCCCATGTGGGTCCACTTGTGTTACCACTGCACCATTGCCTGACTCAGGTCTCTTTCTTTATCTGTTTAGCCCACCTATATTTTTTCAACATGGAAATTTAATCCACTTACATTCAGGTTACTAATGATAGGTGAGGATTTACTCTTTCCATTTTATTAATTGTTTTCTGGTTGTTTTGTATTTCCTTGTTCCTTTATTTCTCTCTTATTGCTTATCTTTGTGATTTGGTGATTTTCACCAGTGTTAATGTTTTATTTCTTTCTTTCTCATGTATGTATTCATGTACCAGTGCATTTTATATTTTCATATATTTTTTTCTTTCATTTCTGAAGGATACCTTTCCTGGGTATTTCTACTCCCCTGCCCCAACTCTGAATATATCTTTCTATTTTCTTCTGGCTTGTAAAGTTTCTATTGAGCAATCTACTATTAGTCTAATGGATGTTGTCATATATGTGACTTGATGATTTTCTTTTTCTGTTTTTAGAATTTATTTTGTCTTTATCTTTTAATAATTTGACTATAGAATGCCTCAGAGACAATCATTTTTATGTTGCATCTATTTGGATATCTTAAGCTTATTGAATCTGGATATTTTTATCTCTCTCAAAATTTGGGAATTTTTAAGCTCTTATTTTATATTTAAAAATTATTTATCTTCTTTCTTCCATGAGAGAGAGAGACATACATGGAGAGAAAGACAAAGATAGATATAGATACCCTGAATTGGGTCTTCATGGCTTGATCCACCCCTGGTCTTATCTAGCCTGGCATGACAGGTATTTACATGTTCACCTAGCATGCACAGGGTGGGCTCTGAATAATTTCATTCATCTAGCTGCTTTCCTGAGATGCAGCAATAAGGGGTTCCTGGTATGGGTGCATGTTAAGTAGACTCCTGTGAGATATAAGAGATGGGGTCACTTAGTGTAGCAAGTGGTTATAAGCAAGGTTGATTATTTGCTCTCTAGGAATGTGGAAGGAGTTGGATCTCACTGGCTTCTCATCTATGGGCATGGCCACTCTCTCAGCTACTCTTATGAGACATAGTGGAGCGGTATCTCTAGGGCCTCATATGTGGGCAGGATTACTCTCTTGGCTGCTCCTGCAGGATGAAGATTAGGGGCAGAGTGCCTCTCAGGGTTTGACTATCAACGTGATAGCTTGCTTGATTTCTCTCACAGGACATAGTAGGAAGGGGTAAGACCATTCCGGTGGCTTTCTGTGATAGTGACTGTGAGTGGGATTGCTCACCCAGATACTCCTGTGGGATAGAGGTAGGTTTTGTCACAAGATTGCTATGTGCAACAGCAGTATGGATGGGAGAGTGCACAACAGAGCCTGAACTACTTCTGGACAATTCAATGGTATGTCTAACCATCCCCAACCATTTTTCAAAATGAACTTAATGCCTGTGAAGGCTGTCGTATTACCCTGCAGTAAAGATATTAGGTGTCTGAGGTGCTAATGGTGCTTCTGAGGGTCTCTCACTTACCCCTTCCCAGTCATAAAAAGTTCCTTTTGCTTACAAGCTGATCATAACTGAGGATATGGGGCAGCAAATGCAGGATGATTCATTCCCCTCCTACATGGCCATACTGATTCTTTATGCCCTGCAATGTCACTTTACATTCCACTCTATCCAACTCTCTCCCTCAGACACACTTGCTGAATATCAGTGACTTATTCTTTGTTTCAGTCCATTTAGTGGGTGTTAGGCACCTCCAGTCACCTATCTTTCATATCTATGTCCTTAATAAGTTCTTTTGTCTGCCTATTGTGTGAATTAAACAGAGAGATGTGTTAAAATCTTCTATTATGGTTATGGGTTGTCTACTTATGCTTTAGACTTATCAAACTTTGCTTTATGGTATTAGCTGAATAGTTATTTAGAATTTTCATATAATTTTGATCAAATAAATGTTTTATCATTGCATGGTAATCTCTTTGGTTTTTAGTAACCTTTTGTCTGATATTTGTATAATCACATATGTCTTTTGTCTAATGATTTAATGATCTTTTTCTGTTCTTTTATCCTGTATTCTTATCATTTAAATGTCTTTTTTTTTAGAGAGATTTTTGTTATATGGCTCATGTGCTTGCCAGAGAGACAGAGGGACAGAAAGTAAGAAATAACCCTCCAGGGGGATGGCTATGCCTCAATCCCTTATCCTCCATTATCCTCTCTGGATATTGGGCATGCATGCACTTGTGCCCAGAGTGTTTTAAGCCACCGAGGCTAGGACTCGAACTGGAAACTAAAAACTTCTAAAGTGTTTAGAAGTTCCTTTAGTTTGAGTTTTCTTGTGGAAAACTTTCTTATATTTGTCTGAAATTGTCATTATTTCGTCTTCACTCCTAAATGATATTTTCACTGAGTATAGAATTCTAGTGTGGCAATTATTTACTGAAATTACACCAAAGACAATATTTTCTTGTCTTTTGGCTTCCATTGATGATATTGAGAGATAATATGTGTTTTCAACTGATGTCTTTTTGAAGGTAAACAGTTTTATATTCTGATATAATTTAAAATATATTTCAGGTTTTCTATAGGTTATGATATATTTAGCTGTATATTATCCTTATTTTCTTGGGATTTATTGGATTGGTTGAAGGTATGAATTTTTTTTTTTTTTTGCTATGTAGTGTGTAAGCTCACCAGAGAGAGAGACAGAGGACAAACACATAGAGAGAGGGGGGAGGGAAGTGAAAAATCAATCCCCAGTGGTGTGAGCATACTACAATCCTTTTTCCTCCATTTTTTCCCAGGAAACTGGGCAAGAATACACACATGCTCAGCATGATTTTTCAGGCTGCTGTGTCTGGGATTTAAACCATGGAGTCAGCCATGTGGGATCCAGCTGTGTTAACTTCCATACTACCTGGTGGCCCTATGAATTAATATATTTTACAGAAAATAGTTATCCATAATTTCATCTAGCTTGGACTATGTTTCATTCTTTTTCTCTTCCCCACTGTTAGGACACCAATAAAATGTATTCCCTTGTATATTTATGCTTCATCATTGCTTTCATGTTTTCCATCATGATTCACTTGGAATAATTTTTTCTGACTTGTTCTTCAATTTACTAAACCTGTATTTAGCAATATTCATGATTGAATAAATTATTAATTTTTTATAGTATTTTTCATGTATAGAATTTAAATGTGGTTCTTTATATAGGAGGAGACTTCAAAAAGTTCATAGAAAAATGGAATTGAAGTTTATTTTGGTGAAAAAAAATTGAAATCCATGCATAGTTAGTTTTTATTTTGTTTTGTTTACTTGCTTATTTATTTATTTATTTCCCATAGGGCACATGTGCTCACCCAAGAGAGAGAGCAGGAAAGTGAGAAATCATCCCTCCCCCCTAGAGACAATGATCATGCCACTATTCCTTCTCTATTCTCTCCTCAGGCCTTTGAGCATGCACATGTGCCTGATATAAATTTCTTCCTTCCTTCTTTTCTTCCTTCCTTTCTTCTTTATTTTTAAAATAATTATTTGTTCAACTTTATTTTTATTTTCAATTTGGCCAGAGAGGTATAGCATAAGAGACTAAAAGAGAGAGGGGGACAATGAGAAAGCAAGTCTCCAGGTCCAGGACTTGAACCACAGGAAGACATGTGGGAGTCAAATGCCCTTAACCATCATCCCACTTGCCGGCCCCCTGGTATAAATTACAAGCTGCTAGATTCAGGACTGGATTGCTGTCAGTCATTTTGGAGTCCAGTGCCATAATTACCATGCTACTGCTGGCCCTACATAGTTATTTGTTAATAATATACCTTTTATTAAGTAAATGAATAAATAGAGACAGATTGGAGAAGCCAAAAAAGAAATAATTTAAACCATATTAAGCAATTCCATGAAGTTTTTGAAGATATAGCATGCCTGTTATGTTGTTTTATTTTCCTGCTAAAAAAATTCAAGTCTGGCAGTTATTTCCTCAGACAAAATAGTACAGTTGTTCTACAGTTCGTGTTTTATAATATCCATACATAGAGTCTCCATGTGTCTGTTTCTTGTCTGTTTTTGTTGTTGTTTGTGGCTGGGCAGGTTTTACTTCTTTGTGTGTCTAATTATTCTTACATGTGTTTTGGACGTTCAATACATTTTATAAACATAATTGGAAGCCTAGGATGACTATATATTTTTTCCAAAGATGATGCAAGTTTATTTTTGTCATGTCCCCAGGGACACTACCAGATTAGTAAACTGATGGCTTGTCATTTTCTGGACCTCAAGTTCAGACTGCAATTTTGATGATGCTTAGTTTACCCTTATACCTAGCATTTAATCCCTTGTCTTCTCTGTCCAAATTTTTTTAAAAAAAATTAATAGGTTTTTAATCTTTGGAAGACCCTGGACTTTCTTTTTTTTTTTTTTC
>NW_006203511.1:231468-253908 GCF_000334495.1 Tupaia belangeri chinensis | reverse complement strand
CTCGCCAGACAGACAGAGAGAGACATAGAGACAGAAAGCGAGAAATCACCCCCCAGGGGGGATGGTCACGCCGCAATCCCTTCTCCTCCATTCTCCTCTTGGGATCTTGGGCACGCATGCACACACGCCCAGCGCGTTTTAAGCCACCGGGTCCAGGACACAAACCGCGGTCAACTACGTGGGAGTCTAGCGACATAGCCATTACGCTAACTGCTGGTTCCCTTCTGTACTATATCTTAACCAAGAAATTATTTATTGTCATCGTAGTTTTTTAAATTTTATGTTTTTAATAATACTGAGAACATTTTTTTCTAGCTTGTTTTCCGTTGTGATCATGAGGAGCCAAAGGAAAATTAGAATAAATTAATTTGACTATAATTATAATGAGCACAAATCTGCAGAGGGTCTTTTTATTTTCACCTTTTTCCTGTTTCTTGATTGTGCTCTGCAAAGGTGAGACTTAGCATTTAATTGACTTTCAAATAAGTATGGTTTTAAAATTTTTGATCCACACATTGATAATTATACATATTTGTGGGATAAAATGTTATTTTTCAAATAATGTATACATTGTGAAATAATTGTATCAGCACAGCATATGCGAAGTAGGATGACTAGCTAACAACAATGTATATTTTGGGACCAGCAGATGGTATAATGGTTATATCACTGGAATCCCATTAGTCAACCTCAGTTCAAGTCCCAGACCCAGAGGCTTGAAACTCACACTGGGTGTGTGTGTATGCATTCCCAAGATCCTGAGAGGAGAATAGAGAAGGGATTGTGGCCTGGTGTGATTTCTAGCTTTCTGTTTCTCTGTCTCTCTGGTGAGTTCATGCACCCTATAGCAAAAGTATCTCTCTCTAAACAAAACAAAACAAAACAATAATGTATTGAATAATTTCATTATAAAAATGATAAAATACTTGAGGTAACAAATATATTTAAAAAAGAGCGCTTTGGGGGCCAGCTGGTAGTTGAGGCTCTGGACTCCCACATGGCTGACCACAGTTCCAGTCTCAGCCGTGGCAACTTGCTTTCTCACTTTCCCTCTCTCTCTCTGTCTCTCTGTGTCTTTCTCTGGTCGAGTTAAAACATAATAATAAATAAAATTTAATACATATTAAAAAAAGTAATTTGGCTTACCAATGTGAGCATTTTAATATTAAATGGTACAGTTTATTTTCATATTCTTAGCAACTGGCACAGAACTGACATTCAGTACATGTCTGCTTAATGAATTAATCATTTAATGAATAGAAACAACATAGTATGCAACTTCTAAATAGTGAATATCATACCACTATTACAAATATTATATATGTTTCCTTTTGGTCACATATAAATTTAGAAGGGTGACTTTTGCTAAAACAAATATATATAGAAGACAAATAGATCTAAACTGGAAACTAGCATTCACCAGAATCTTCTAAAAAATATAATAATATTTTTGGACATGAGTCTAGTTCCACTTCAAGCTTATAGATTAATGACAGAATTTTGTTTACAAAAAAATTCCTTCATTGTGTTTTATATATTTGGTCATTAATTTAAATTAATAGGATTATTTTCTTTTCCATGATTGCTATCTTTTCAAGGAGGATTTTGGAAGTTGAAGTATTCTAGTAATTGTACGCAGCAGTGTTTCATATGTGATATGGTGTGATCTTTGCAGAAAGTACAACAGGTGCTATATAGAGCAGTTAGTGGTAATATTTTAGACAATGTATTAGGGGTAATAATAGGGTGGAAAAGACCCCTAAAAAGCCTAAGTATATTTGTGAAATGTTATAACACTATTTGGAATGTGTTATTTATTTATTTTTGGAAGAGGTTTTTGCTATAGGGTGCATGTGCTCACCAGAAAAACAGAGACAGAGAGATAGAAAGCGAGAAATCACCCCCCCCACACACACAGTGGGGATGGGCACTCTGCAATCCCTTCTCCTCCATTCTCCTCTTGGGATCTTGGGCACGCACTCACACATGCCCAGTGTGAGTTTAAGCCACCGGGTCCAGGACGTGAACCACAGTCAGCTACATGGGAGTTCAGCGACATAGCCATTACCCTAACTGCTGGTCCCTGGAATGTGTTATTCAAAAGGAGTGGAGAATAAGACAAAACCTACTGATGAATAAGTGAAGATGATCTATTTATTAAGCATTTGTGTTATATGAGATGTATTTGTAAACCATGTTAATCTTTAGTATAATATGTAGTTAGCAGTATATACTCAAATTACATTTGTTTTGTTGCCAGAGGGCACATGCACTTTTCAGAGACTCAGAGATGGAGAGAGAGGGAGAGAACTTCCCCCAGCAGTGTATGGTCACAGTGTAATCCCTTATCCTCAATTTCTCCCACATGTTGGGATCTTTGGCATGCACACCATAAACACATGTGCAGTGTGTTTTTCCAGCCACAGAGGTCACAATTTGTATCACAGTCATCAAAGTGAGATCTGGCTTCCTTAACCACTAGGTTATTGAGTTGGCCCTGCATGATATTTTTTTCAAAAAAAAAAAAAATCCTCCCAAAACAATGACTTTTATACTTTTCTTTCTGTACCTTGAGAAATGAGATTAGTTTTGGCATGTAGAGATATAGGAAGAGTAATATTCAAACATGACTTCAAATAAGTTAGGCACAGGTAGAAATTTCATAATAACTAAAAAAGACAACATGAGTTCACTAAGGACCCGTTGAAAGTATTGAGTAACTGATACCATAGAGTACTGAAATAAAGGTTGATACAAGGAATACTGAAATGAATTATTAGCTAAATTATTAATATTTAAGACAGCAGAAGGCCTAACTTTAAGCATATAAGGTTAAACAATGATCCAGTATCTGCTTTCAGGTAATTTACCTTTCAATAGGGAGATAAGCAAAAATGAATTTGAATATTAACAACCAGGACAATACAGCCAGTAAAGGCTCAAAATGAACACAAGCTAAGGTAAAGAAGGTGTCTGGAGTCCTCCTGCTGTTCCAAGTGTTAATTCTTCAGTTGCTTGACCTACAGATATTTTTTGTTTGTTTTGGTTTGGTTTGGTTTTGGTATGTGTGTGTGTGTGTGTGTGTGTGTGCGTGTGTGTGTGTGTGTGTGTGTGTAGACTCTTACTGTAGAAGTAAGAGGCACATAGGTACATGTGATGAGGCTTGGAATACTGGAAACTTGCCAAATACTACAGAAGTATTTTAATATTATAACCACTAGCAGGATCATACTGGGACTTCCCCATCCCTGGAAACAAGACATGAAAATAATGAAAAAAAAAGTATAATAAATATTCATATATCACAAAGTGAGGTCAGAGAGATGAAATTACAGAGTTCTGTCTGGAGTTAGACTTCACAGAGGAAATAACATTTCAACTGAGTCTTGTAATAAGAACAAGAGTTGGGATAGCAGGTGGCGTGATGGCTAAAACATTGGACTCACACATGGCTGACCGTGGTTTGGGTCCCAGTCCTTTAGGCTTAGTTTCTCACTCCCTCACCTATGGTGAGCACACATGACATATAGAAAATTAATAATAATAATAAAATAAAATTAATTTTAAAAAGAGGGTTAAGCAAGAAGATAGTAGAGTAATAACATTCCAAAAGAGAGAAATGTTTAAAGATGGAATAAAATAACATTTAAGTGTTTAATTAAAACCTCTAAGTACTTTACTGGAGTGCAGATTGAAAGGAGGTAAGTGATAACAGTACTGGAGAAGCAGGTAGGAGAATTGATTCATACAAAGTCACATATCTAGTAAGCAGAATAGTGATTATTTAAACCTAGCTCTGTTTAGCTTCAAAATCATATTTTCCCAACTAGTGGATTTTTAATTTTTTTCTTATTAATTAAGTCACTGTACATCTTTACAGCATACAAAATAAAACTTCCTAGAATAAATGTACTGCACATTAGTCCAATCAAAGATATCACCATACACAACATCAACAGATAATTTTCCATTATTGTGTCTATTAAATGTTTTTTTTTCCCCTCTTGATTCCCTCCTTTCCATTCCTCATTGTTCACCCGCCTCTCACACTGTCTTTAGTACCCACAGTTGCTCTCCCTGCTTCTAGACCTTCCAATCTTTCAGTTTTTGCCACAGAGTGCAGACATTACGTATATGTTAAGTGGGAACATGAAATGTCTCTCTTTCACTGTCTGGCTTGCTTCACTTAGCATGAAATCTTCCATATATGGACACTTTGTTTCAAATGCTAGGGTCTCATTTTTTTTTTATGCCTGAACAGTATTTTGTAGAGTATATGTGCCACACTTTTTCCACCTAATCGATTCAAGAACATTTAATTTGGTTCCATGTCTTAGTAATTGTGAATAATGCTGCAATAAACATGGATGTGCAAGTACTTTTCTGAATGAGTGTGTTCTTATCTGTTGGGAAGATACTCAGGAGTGGAATTGTTGGATCATATGGTAGTTCTATATGTAGGTCTTTGAGGAACCAAAAGTGTAGAAGTATTTCCTTTTCACCACAGCCTTGCCAACACTTACCAATTTTTTTTTTAATTAGCCATTTTGACTGGGGGTAAGTGGTATCTTATTGTGGTTTTAGTTTGCATCTTCCTTATAATAAGGGGTACTGAGAAATTTTTCACATGATTTTGGCTGTTCATATGTCTTTCTTAGAAAGTTGTCTGTTCAGCTTATTTGCCCGTCATTTAATTGGACTAATTAATTTTTTTGTAAGCTGTTTGAGTTCCTTGTATATTCTGGTTATCAATCCCTTATCCAAGGCATAAACTGCAAATACATTCTCTCATTCTGAGGATTTCTTTTCATTCTAATTGTTTCTATTACTGTGTAGAAGCTTCTTAACCTGATGTAATCCCACTTGTCTATTTTTGGGATTATTACTTGTGCTTTGGGGTCTTATTTAAGGAGTTTTTGCATACTACAGTGTCTCCAAAAGATTCTGTGTGTCTTCCACTAGCATTTTTATGGTTTGAGGTTTTATGCTTACATTTTTTAAATCCATTTTGAGTTGATTTTTGTTAAGGGTGAGACATAGGGATCTAGTTTTAGAGATCTAGTTTCATTTTTCTGTAGGTGAATATCCAATTTTTTCAGCACCATTTGTTGAAGAGATTTTTCTGTTCCATACTAGATTGTCATGTGCCTGTTGTTGAAATCAGTTAGCTGTATGTTTTGGGATCTATTTATTTGTTCTCTACTCTGTTCCATTCATCTACATGCCTGTTTTTGTCCCAGTACCATATTGTTTTAATTATCACAACTTTGTAATACTTTTTAGAGTCAGAGAGTGAGATACCTCCTACTTTATTCTTTTACAGAGTATTGCTTTGGTGATACAGGACCTTTTATAATTCCAGACAAGTTTTGATTGCTTTATAATTCTGTGAAGAATATCTCTGGTAATTTCATGGGGGATTCCATTAAATTTGTAAATTAATTTGGGGAAAATTGCCATTTCAATTATATTAATTCTCTCAATCCAGGAACATGGAATGTCTTCCCACATTTTTGTGTCATTTTCAAATTTTTTATTTTAGATTTTTTTTTGTACTTTTCTTTACAGAGGTCTTTAGCTTCTTTGGTTAGGTTTATTCCAAGGAATCTTATTGGTTTAGGGCTGTTGTGAATGAGATTGCTTTCTTCCATTCTACTTCAGTCTGTTCCTTGTTTGTGTATAGAAAAGCTATAGATTTTTGTAGGTTGATTTTTTAAATTTATTTTTATATTTTTAAATTTCAATTTCTTTTATACATTCAATCACATATGTCACTTAGCTTGAAAAGTGAATATTCCAACATGAATACATTTCTCACCAGTCCATTTGGAATACTATACATGTTATTTTCAACAGCTAATAGCCCATTTCTTTGTACCAGAAATGTCTTGCCTCTCTAGTTTTCTCCTTAATGTATTTCCTCAGACTTTTTTCCTTCTCCCACCCTCTTCCCACTCTGTATTTGGTATGTATAACTATTTTCTATGTTTCTATATCCTTTAGTCATTCAGTTTCAGCCATACAGTGTGGACAGTCAGTACATATTAAGTGGAGACATACAATGTCTCTTCATATCCTGGCTTGCTTCACTCTGTAGGTTGATTTTGTATCCTTCCACATTACTGCATTTATTTATCACTTTTAGGAGTTTTTTTTTTTAATGGATTCTTTTGGGTTCCCTGTGTATATAATCATGTCATCTGCAGATAGAGATAATTTCTCTTATTTTCCTATTTGGATATCTTTTATTTTAGTCTCATGTCTGGTTGCTCTCTCTAGGACTTCCAATACTTTATTGAAAAGAAGTGGAGAAAGTGAGCAACGTTGTCATGTTCCAGTGATTAGAGAAAAAGCTTTCAGCTTTTTCCCCATTCAGTATGATGTTACCTATTAGTTAGATATTAGTTAATTAGTCTAGCTAATGGTGTGTCAATTTTGTTTATGTTCTCAAGGAAACAGCTTTTGATTTATTTTCTGTATGATTCTTTTATTCTCTATTTCATTAATTTCTGCTCTTTTTATTACATCTTTTGTCTTTTTTTGTTGTTGTTATAGTTATTTTTTCATTTTTTTGAGGTATGTTGTTAGGTTGCCTGATTGACGATTTTCTATTTTTTTCCTTGTTAGCACTATTGGCTATGAAGTTCCCTCATATGACTGCTTTCATCACATCCCATAGGTTATGAAAACTCATGTGCTTGTTATCATTGGTTTCAATGAATCTTTGGATTTCAGTCTTAATTTTTTCAGTGGTTATGAAGTCATTCAGGAGTAGGTTGTTTAGTTTCCATGTGTTTGTGTATTTTTTAATTTTTTCCCTGCAGTTAATTTCAATTTTTATTCTATCATAGTCAGAGAAGATATTGGATATAGTTTCTATATCTTTGAATTTGTAATGACTTTGTGCACTATCATGTGGTCAGTCTTCAAAAATGTTCCATGTGGGTGTGAGAAAAATGTATACTTTGTGGTTGTTGGGTGAAAAATTCTATAAATGTCTTTCAAATGTATTTTTTTATGGTATCATTTAGATTCTTTACCTCTGCCTGTTTTTTTTTTTTTTTTCTTTCTTTCTTTTTGGTCTGGATGATCTGTCCAAAAGAAAGTATGTGTTGTTTTGATTTCCAATAACTAATGTGTTGCAATCTGTTTCTTTATTTAGATCTAGCAGTCTTTCTTTCACATATTTAAATACTCTAGTAATGCATGCATAGACACTTATAAGTGTTATATCTTTTTGGTGAATAAGACTTTTTAGTACTATTTAGTGTCTTTGTTTGTCTCTTACAGTTTTTATCTTAAAGTCTGTTTTGTCTGATATCAGTATTGAAACTTCAGCCTTATTTTTTTATAGACCATAGTTTTATTTTTAACAACCATCATGCCATGAATTCATCAGGAATAGGTTCCAGAAGTTCATGCTTCTTTCTTTCATTGGTTTTCACAAAGTGTGCTTCTCTGGGTGGAGTGGGTTGATGCTTCAGTTAAACCCAGATACCTTTCTCTATGGCTTCCTCCTTTTTCTGGTCATTTTCCTTCACATGTTTTAGGAAGCTGTCTCTGCTCTTAGAATGCCTAATATGCTTAATAAGCACATTAATTCCCTAGTCAAGAATCTTGCCCTTAACTTGTTAGTTTACAACAGTGCCAACAGCATTCTGGGTAACATTGTTAACTCTTCCAGTTTTGTCATGGTAACATTTGTGGGGCATTCCTTTTTGTACAGTACTCATTCCCTTGATGTCTACAATATCACCTTTCTTATAGATTCTCATGTGTGTTGCCAAAGGAACCATTCCATGTTTTCTAAACGAGAACATATATCAGGTGCCTCTCCTCTTTTCCTTTGTGCTTGTCATTTTGGTGAATTACTAGAAGATGGCAGTTCCAGCCTTATTTTGATTTTTATTTGTATGAAATATTTTTTCCAGCCCTTCACTTTCAGTCTCTTTGTGTCTTTACCCATGAGGTACATTTTTTGGTAGGCAGCATAAAGAAGGCTTCTAGTTTTTTACTATTCTACCAGTCTGTCTTTTAATTTGATAATTTAATACATTAACATTTTTTATTATTGATATTTGCAGACTTATCCCTGCCATTTTGTTACCCAATGTTTTGATTATTTTTATGTTCTCTAATTTATTTTTTTCTTTCTTTAGTTTTACTGATAGATTACTTCCTTCAGTTCTTCTTGAAGAACTGGTCTAGTGTTGGTAAATTCTTTCAGTTCTTGTTTATCTGGGAATGATTACTTGCTCTTTCCATTTGAAGGATATTCTTGGCTGAACTTTTTTTCTTTCAACATTTTGAATATACATTCCCACTCTTTTCTTGCCTGCATTATTTTAGTTGAGAGGTCTGACATTAGCCTAATAGGATACCCTGTGTAAGTAACCTGAGCTTTCACCCTTGCAACTTTTATAATCTCATTGAGTTTTATTACAATGTGCATTTGAAATTCTTTTATTGGACATCTCTGTGAGTTCTTTTATACTGTCTATTGTTGGAGAGAGGTTATTGTGTTTTCTTGGGGGAGAGATATTTCCTTTTCTTTTCTTTTTTTATGTTTCTGTTGATCTGATGAAATATTAGCTTCTTCCTGTTTATTGAGGTAGATTCTGTAATGTCAGAAGAGAGACGGTCAGCCCTGTGTCCTAGGTGTGTTTCTGGAAATGATCCACTTCTTCCAGTCAGAATAGGGTTCATTTAGGAAGCCTCAGGTGGTTGCTTCTCTTCTAAACTTTCAGATCCTATGAGCAAGAGATGAGCTTGGGAGTTATGACTTAATGGGGAGAGTGTGTGACATGAGCTGCAAGACTCTGGGTTCTACTACTGACCTGGAGGAAGTTAGGATCAAAGCAGGCATCAAAATCCAGCTTAGTGGGGCAGGTAGCAGTTGTGGGGAGCTCACTATACTTGAGTTTTATCATGCCTCTTTATTTTGAAATGAAATATTTTTAAAGTTCATTTATTTATTTTGCCATGAGTGAGAGACCCAGAGAGAAAGCCAGAGAGACAGATAAAAGAATCCCATCACCAGGATCCATAACACCAGTATCCATCCCCAATTTCGGGAAGCCACAGATCACGGGCCTGTGCCTGCCTTGCACATTCAGGGAGGTCTCAAGATGTAAATACAGGAACCTTCCATGTGGATCAGCCTTGAAGAGCATCTTGTGTTAACACTCCCCATCCACTAAAATAAAATCTCATGAAGAATGTATGTGTGTAAGATTTAACAAGCTTTGGTTGATGTACTAGCTGTGATTGACAGCCATTTAGGTACTTTTCTGACAAAATCCATTGCTCTACCTGCACTTCCTTTCCCTCTTTCTCTTCCTCTCCCTGCCTCACATATTTCATAGAAGAAATTTTGTGAGAATCCAGAAAATATTAACTAATTCATTTGGGAGAAATCAGAAGAATATTCATAAAGGAGGTGATATTTGAGCTGGGTCTTAAATGAAAGAGAAACACATTCATCAGACAGAAGAGTGGGACTACAAAAGGGATGGAGGGGGACTAGCAGTTAGCGTAATGGCTATGTTGTTGAACTCTAATGTAGCCGACTGCAGTTCTAGTCCCAGACCTGGTGGCTTAAACTCACACCGGGCGTGTGTGTGTGCATGCCCAAGATGCCGAGAGGAGAATGGAGGAGAAGGGATTGTGACGAGGCCATCCCCCCTGGGGGGTGATTTCTTGCTTTCTGTCTCTCCGTCTCTCTCTGTCTGTCTAGCACACGTGACCTATATAGCAAAAACCTCTCCATGAAAAATAAAAAAAAGAAAGGATGGAGGAAAGAAAGGATTCTAGAACAGTAGTTTTGGTTTGCTCTTTATTAAGAAACTTGGACATAAACCTGTGAGTAGTTAGGAATTACTGAAATATTTTCAGTGGGAAGTGGCACAAAAATTTGTCTTTTAGAAAACTGCTATAGCCAGCAATGTGTAAGTGGCATGGAGGAACAGAAAAGCTAGAGGAAAGTAAGTTATTCAGGTGGTAGCTGTCCCAGTAAGATATGAGGTGGATCTGAACTTTTGCTTCTTTTTTTTTCCTTTGGGTATGAAGTAATATTTTTTATTTAAATTTAATTATTTACATTCATTCACTATACTTCATTACAGCAAACAAAATGAGATTTCCCATCCAGAATACACTGTATATTGGCTCAATCAAGCACATCAACATACGTGTCATCGTCAACAAATAATTTTCCATTTGTTTCCTGTATATTATGTTATTTTTGCCATCTTTGATTTGCTGTCTCTCACCCTCTGCTGTGTCTCACCATCCTCTCAAACTGTCTCTGGTATTCATGGTTGGGTTGTTTTCTATGACTTTTCCCCTCATTTTATTTATTTGCTAATGAACTTAATCTAAATACTCCCAATAGCAAGCACAGATGATATGTACATATCTATGAACACAAGTCTGACTTTAGGCATAAACCTCAGTGAGTAGAATGAACATACTATAAAGTAGCACCTAGCTGGGACTATGTAGCTTACTGTAGTCATCAAATATGCATTTTTTTTTTAATTTCAGGAAAAATAGCTTTTGTGTTTTTTTTCCTCCTGAAACTTTTTTTAATTAATTAATTTATATTCATCGCCTAATCACTGTCACAGCATACAAAAAGTGGTTTCCCATCCAGAATATACTGTATAGTGACTTAATCGTGTATGTTATCATCGATAATTTTCCATTTCTAGTTTTTTATATATATACATATATATATACCCTTATGTCTAACCTGCTGCCCTTTCCTACTCTCTTTTCACACTATCTCTGGTGTCTACATTGTCTTCTATTCCTTTCCCCCACATTTTATTGATCACACAATGTCTTAAATAATCTAACTACTTTCAATAGCAAGTTTAGCTGGTAATTTCAAGAAAAGCAGTTTTCACACGAGGCGTGTGTGCGTGCGTGCCCAAGATCCCGAGAGGAGAATGGAGGAGAAGGGATTGTGGCATGGCCGTCCCCCCTGGGGGGTTATTTCTCGGTTTATGTCTCTCTGTCTTTCTCTGTCTGTCTGGCGAGTGCACGTGCCCTATAGCAAAACCTCTCAAAAAAAAAATATATATATATATGAGGAGACTTCAAGTAGTTCATTAAAAATAAAATTAAAGGACTAGTTTATCGTTTATCTTGGTATTGAAAAAATAAAATGCATGCAAAGTTGTTTTTCATAATACACATTTTCCATAAATTGTTTGAAGACCTATCATATTTAACCATATAGACATTTATACCAAACACAAAGTCTTGGGTTGTTCTTCTCTTTTAAATTGAATCCTAAAGAAAATAGAAAGAATTTACTGATCACCAATATTTTATTTAGTGAAAATCATTCTGCTTATAAGTTCATCTGACCAAGTCAATCTAATGAGACCAGAATATACAGTAATATCATACATGAATAAAAATGGAGCTTTTAGCAAAGAACCATTAATAGTTTAAGTCTTTGCTCTTCACATCATATAATGCATGATTTGATTCTCTTATAGCCTTTGCCCTTAAGGTAATGACATTATTTATTTCCTTCTTACCTCTTCCATCTCACTATGATCTGACTGGGTTTGTATTTTTAATATTTAATTATCTCTTCTTATTTTTGACATTTTCACCTTTAATATAAAATAGCTTAATTATGGAGGCCAGTTCTTTTGGGGGGTAGAGCTGATTTTTTTGGTTCTTTTTCTTTCTTTCTTTTCTTTTTTTCCTTTTTTTTTTTTTTTTTTTCCTTTTTTTTTTTTTTTTTTTCCTTTTTTTTTTTTTTTTTTTCCTTTTTTTTTTTTTTTTTTTCCTTTTTTTTTTTTTTTTTTTCCTTTTTTTTTTTTTTTTTTTCCTTTTTTTTTTTTTTTTTTTCCTTTTTTTTTTTTTTTTTTTCCTTTTTTTTTTTTTTTTTTTCCTTTTTTTTTTTTTTTTTTTCCTTTTTTTTTTTTTTTTTTTCCTTTTTTTTTTTTTTTTTTTCCTTTTTTTTTTTTTTTTTTTCCTTTTTTTTTTTTTTTTTTTCCTTTTTTTTTTTTTTTTTTTCCTTTTTTTTTTTTTTTTTTTCCTTTTTTTTTTTTTTTTTTTCCTTTTTTTTTTTTTTTTTTTCCTTTTTTTTTTTTTTTTTTTCCTTTTTTTTTTTTTTTTTTTCCTTTTTTTTTTTTTTTTTTTCCTTTTTTTTTTTTTTTTTTTCCTTTTTTTTTTTTTTTTTTTCCTTTTTTTTTTTTTTTTTTTCCTTTTTTTTTTTTTTTTTTTCCTTTTTTTTTTTTTTTTTGAGAGACATTTGCTATAGGGCATGTGCATTCGCCAGAGAGACAGAAAGCAAGAAATCCTGCTGCAATTCCTTCCATTTCATTCTCCTCTTGGGATTTTGAGTATGCAAACACATGCATCCAGTGTGAGTTTTAAACCACTTGGTCTAGGATTTGAACCACAGTCGACTATATGGAAGTCCAGTGATGTAACCATCATGCCATCTGCTGGTCCTGGAGGTAGAGTTTTGCATTCCTCGTTTATTATGTAGTTATGAATACGTATACTATCAGTTCATTGTGCTATCTTTATGATGGTGATAGGATTAAAAAAAATCTTTGAATGTAAGTCTTTAATCTTCTTCCACCTTTCACTTCTTTCCATCTTTTATCCATTTTCTTCTTCAATATTTTTCTATCTTTAGTCTAAAAGTAGAAAGTTGTTGATAAGATGAGGAGAGTGGTGTAGGAGCAGACAAATCTAGTTTCTTCTCTTCACTCCAAGCTGTCATTTATGTGTATCACTACAAGTGGCTGTGATGTAAAGATGTGGAAGTAAACACATTTCTTTCAATCAGTGGTATAATGGTACTGCCTGTTACTGACTGAAAAGAGGTGAGTGTAAAATTTTTTAGAAATTTTGGGAGCTGGATTAAATACAGCCATTATTTAAAAATGAACTATATTAACTTATATTTAATAAATTATAAAAATGAAGGTAACAGGTACTTATCCCTTCTTAATTATTTATATTATTAGTTATTATTGTAATTTATTAATTATTCTGTGCTCTTGGGGTTATTTACATCTATTACACCTAACGGTGAGTAAAAATAATATGTAATGGTGGGCCACTGTACATCTCTTTTCAACTTTGTCTTTAATGATATTATGTTGCTAGTTGGAAATCAGCCATAGTTGGAATGTTTGCACCAATAAAATAAATAGGCAAATTCTTTAAATCAGGGTTTATTTTTTTCGTTTTATTGATTCTTTAATATAGGCGTTACTAAATTACAGTCCATGGACCAAATTTAGCCTTCCATTTGTTTCTGTAAATAAAATTGTATTGGAATGTAGCCAGGTCCACTGCCTGTGCTCTAACAACAGCAGAATTAAGTAGTTGCAACAGAGACTATATGGCTTGCACAGCCCAAAATCTTAACTATCTGTTGCTCTACATAAAGTTTGCCAACTCTTTTGTCTAAATATAAGGAAATGTTGGAGAAAATGTTAATAAGACAGATTATACATACATATGCATTTAATGCATATGCAGCTGTAATAATGTCAGTATCACAAAATATTAAGAAACTATTGTTTTAGTATTTGAAAACTATTATCCAATTCAGTAAGGAAATCATTAGTTATTGATGTACATGTATTTCTGAAATATGAATTTATGGTTTTACTTTGAGATATCTTGCTAATATAAACCAAAATATCACCCAACATTTATGTCTGAACTATATTTGCTCACAAATTGCAATTATAGTTTGGCTATAGAAAAAAAATTTTCTCAAAAATTAACTAAATGATTTTCCAAGAGGCAATCTGCCATGCAGAATTTACAATAAAGTACAGTGAATATATTATTATTATGTATAAATTGTGAACTATAAAAATTATAATTAACACACATATTATACATATGTGATAAATACATACTTTAAAAATATATATGTATACATATACATGGTTACAAGTTTATTCATACTTGTTTTATCTGGGACTCATCTTTTTTTTAATAAGACAAAACATTGTTTATTGTATCAAACACTATATATCAACATATGTACTTGACTTCCATTCTTTTTTATTATTTTTTATTTTAATTTTTTAATATACATTCAATCATATTATTTAGCTTACAAAGTGAACATTTCAATATGTGAACACTTCTCCCCAGTCCAGTTGATCAAAATATCTTCCACCAATAACACCACAACTCCCCATCTCGTCAATACTCTGTTTCTGTATCCCTCCTCCAAATGTCCTTCCTTATGTCCCTCTTCTCCTTGGGACTCATCTTTAAGACCAACAAATGGCCAATAGGTAGTATATGTGAGAAGTTCATAAATGACATTTCAAACAAATTTGCTATCTAATGATGAGTTAATGAAAATAAATGCTAGTAGTGAGAGGATGGAAAAGTTTAGGAATGGAAAAACTATCAATTATTATGTTAGGATAGGTAGGAAAATGTCGGACTAGAAAATAAAGACACACATGACAACTGAAAGGAGTCTCATGAAAACATTTGACAATTAATCCAGGAAGATGCCTAAGAAAAGCTAGGCATCTAAAATTACGTTGCTTTTAGTTTTCTCCTGACCCTTTCTTTGGTCATGGAAAAACTCTTAGAAAGCTATAGCTCAACTATATAATAGTGATCTCCTTTTATGATTCCACAGTTGCTATTTTTTTTTTTTTTAGAGAGAGAGATTTTTTGTTATAGGGTGTGTGAGCTCATGGAAGAGATAGAGATATAGAGAGAGGTAGAGAGAGAGAAATTGAGACCCCACCCCAGCCAAGAGAAATGACCACATGGCAATCCATGCTCCTTCATTCTCCTCCCAGGATTTTGGGTACACACACATATGTGTCCAACTCAAACCCAGGCCGGCCATGTGGGAGTCCCACCTACTGGTCTCAGTAACTTTTTTATTTTCAATTTGTTTTAATTAATTCACTAAACATCTTTACAGTGTACAACATGGCTTTTTCCAGCATGAATACAGTGCGTATCAGTCAAGACAAAGATATTACCATATATATTATCATCAGCAAATAATTTTTCACTTTTGTGTCAATTAAATATATGGTTTGTTTTTATTTCTATTCTCCTCCCTTCCTGTATTACCCACCCCATATTACCCCTATTCATAGTATCTCTAGTATTTACACTCACCCACTCTGCTACTATGCCTTCCAATCTTTCAGTTTCTGCTATGAAGTTCAGATATTTGGTACATATTGTGTGGGGACATACAAAGTCTTTCATAGTCTGTCTTGCTTAGCATTAAGCCTTTCGTATTTGCCCACTTTGTATCAAATGTGAGATTCTCATATTTTTATGGCTAAGTAGTAGTCCATAGAGTACATATGCCACATTTTTTAAATCCATTCATCTAATTTTGGGCATTTGGGTTGATTCCATGTCCTATCAATTGTCAATAAGACAATAAACATGGATGTGCAAGTGCTTTTCTGACTGAGTGTTTTCCTGTTCTTTGGGTAAATACCTGAGATTGGAATTACTGAATCATACAGTAATTCTATTTGTACGTTTCTGAGGAATCTCTATAAGGCTCTCCACAGTGGATGTTCTAATTTATATTCCCACCAACAGTGGAGAGTTGTCTTTTCACCATAGCCTTTCCAGCATCATACATACTTATTTTAGTGAGCTGGTAGATAAATGTTTGCCAGCATGAAACAGTAGTAAACAATTGCTGCATATTGTATATAGTGAGCAAAAATGTAAATAAATTAATACTGCATATGTTTAGATTAGTTTTGAATATAGTTGGATTATGAACTCTGAAGTCAGGTTATTTTCTATTTATCTTATCTTACAACATTTAGGACAGTCCTGAACATGTGATAGCAACTCAGTTAATACCCGTAAGTTATAAAGAATTTGAAAGGAAACCTTTACTTTATATTCAAATAAAACTAATTTCCAAATATCTATTGTAATCTTTCCAAGAAATTGTGAAGAATATAGACCAGATATAATTAGCTTTATTTGACCAATAAGGAAACTGAGTTTTATAAAGTTTACATATATATATAATACATAATATATGTATATGTACATGTACTACTCTAAGTGTGTTTCCTGAACATGCAGCCTCTTGTTACATTTGGCATAGTTATAAATACAGTATTTCAGGTGCACTTCAAGCCTAGTGCTCAAAAATTGTATAATAAAATTCCCAGATAATTCCTAAGCATATAAAGCTAGATCAAGAAGTTTTGAAAAGAATATTCTCAAATATGGCCACCTCCTATCCTATGCTTTCATATTTTAAAATATGAAATATTTGAACTATTTATATATTATTTACATATATTAATAATATTCTACTTTCTTGGATTAAAAAAAAAACTAGAATAGAAAAACACCTTATTTATTCTAGTGTATTTTTCCCTTTAGTTATAACTCAAATTTTTCCTGATGAATTTCTCCAAAAACAAAAAGGGTGAGCATGGTTATGCCTCTGTTAATGGTGCTTTTCTAAAGGTAAAGATAAATGATTATTGATTTAACTAAGTTTAAACAGTGTGTTAGTGACAGACTGGTCAGATAAACTTTTTATGTCAGTTTACTCTCCCAGTAAGGTCAATAGAGGAAGAAGGGGGGTGAGAATTATCTGATAAATTCAGGTGGTTAATATCATCTATCTGAATTACAGACCTCTAAAATTTCTAATTGCCAGCTATGTCCAGTCCAAAACAATCAAAATATGGCAAATATCTTCTTAATTTTAGTTAAAGAATTAATAAATTAAATTAATTTTTTATACCAAGGTAAATAAATTTTAAAAAATATCCAGACCACTGCAATAAAGCAAATATCCCAATAAGGCAAGTCACAGAAATCTTTTTTATTTCCTAGTGCATATAAAAGTTATGTTTACACTATAGTCTATCAATTTTATAATTGTATCATATTTTTAAAATGCACATTGCTTAATGAAAATTATTTTATTACTAAAATAAAAATATATGTTTTAGCCCAGCAAAGAAATGGAACCAATGGATGATTAAACAAGTACTTATATTCATGTGTAGTACAGTGTAATAAGACAAAAATTGTGATATTTATGTTCCATGCTAATTTATCATATGTGATATTTGATTATTTAAATGTTATTACAGGAAATTTTTAAAAAGTACTGGCTTTAATATAGTGCAGATTTTCTACTTCTTCAAGGTACCCCTCCCTTTTCATTTAACCCCAAGAAGCTACAAAGATACTTGCACAGGAACTCCATTAATCCTACATTTCCTAGATAGTATCGGAGGCACAGTGGGTTTCCATAGAAATTAATTTGTTTTGACAACATGCCTAAAGATTGGAGTCCAGGGATCACTTGGCAAATTCCCTTTAAACCAAGCACAACAATAAACAGAAACCTGATAATGACAGTTCTAAAAGACCACATGGGAAGAACCAAGAATAAACTTGCTGTGTGTTTATCTGTGAATACTTCTGTTAAACTAGCTTTTAGAAACTTTATAAATATTTCTATGTACTAATTTAAGAATGTTTTATATCTACAATGGAATCAGCAGATACTACAAATACACATTTGAAAGCAATTATTTAAGTATAAATAACTTCAGCTAATTATAATAAATACCCAGTTGGTTATCATATAAGAATAATCAAATTATTTTTAATATTTTAATCTTTGATAACTATTCTATTGTAATTCAAAGAAGCCTTTTTTCTTTGCTCTTTCAAGCCATTCTTTTCTCTTTATTGACAGTTTGTGTCCAGTGTAAATCAATTCTGTAACATTTGAAGTTACTAAGAATCAAAGCATAAATACACAAACACATATACAATCCAAAATAGATGTACAGCATTCAGGTATGAAGCAAAAAGGAGTGTTCATTCACTCACACAGTAGCTTCAGATCTGTTCAATCTGGTTCTTCTCATGTACGTTTCTAAAGATGAAAGAAAATGACTTTGTGGCCATATTAGTTACTGGATCAGAACCTAAGCATCAGTGTGTGACCATGCGAACAAAATACTTCAGGGGTGTGTATTTTTAAAAAGGTTTTCATGTTGAAGCTATTGGAAAAGATTTTCCAGAATCAAGCTCACTTGCGGTTCTGTCTAAAAATATTGACTGATAACAGAAAGTGTTCCAAATGTGGCTATTCTGATCCATAGGTTAAAAAAAAAAGTATTTACAGAAAGAGTATAAAGGTTTCTCTGAATTTTGTGCAAGTTAGCTTTCATTCTTTACTTCCCAAATACCTGATTTACAGTTTTGGCTCCTTCACATGTTTACCTTTTTAATCTCACAATTTGTAATTCTACCTTCAAAACATCATTTTTAATGTTAAAAATGTAGAAATTCAAAATATGCAGAAATAAAAAGCACAATTTATTTTAGAGGGTTTTTTTGTTTGTTTGTTTGTTTTTGGTACTGGGCGCATGTGCTCTTCAAAAAGACAGAGAGAGACAGAAAGATAGAAAGTGAGAAATCACCCCCCAGGGGGAATGGCCACGCAGCAATCTCTTCTCCTTCATTCTGCTCTGGGGATCTTGGGCACGCATGCATACACGCCCGTCGTGAGTTTAAGCCACCGGTTCCGGGATTTAAATGGTGGTCGACTACATGGGAGTCCAGGGACATAGCCATTACACTAACTGCTGGTCCCAAAAAGCATCATTTTTAAATTAGTTGAGGTCAATGCAATTCTACTCTTTTAAAATACTTTAACTAAAAAAGAAACAGTTTAACTAAATGAATCTGGTGCTCTTGTGCAATTAAAACAGGTGACGGAAAATGTCTACCATTTGATTTTATAAAGTTAAGCAATATTCGCCCAATATGGAGGTAGATTTCAATCCATCACTGCCCTAGCACATCTCAATTACTACATAAAAAATCAAATGCAATGTCAAACCCAACACCTCAGAAGAAAAGAGTTCAGTAACCCAGAGAACAATGATAGCTTTATAACGTGAAATTTTATCTAGAGTATATCAGAATTAAATTAGTGGTGCTGAAACAATACACTCAGGATTTACAGTAACACCTGGAAGTATCTTCTATTATACATATAAATAGAATAATGGAAACTTTTCATGTTACCTAATTGTTTTAGGACCTTATGGATTTAATAAACCAAATGAAATCTGAATCTCCATTCTACATCTCATTCTTTATCTCTAGATAAGATAAAATCTATTTTGAATTTCAAGGTAGAGTTTTACATGTCCATATTTCTTAATCCACATTTAAAGAAATCATGTCTTAACTAATTTCAAGTGTCTCTTCATCTTGTACACGAAACTCCAGTAGGTTTAATTTTGGCATTTATCATCTGGTCAAGTCCTTCACATGTTCTTCAACCAATCATATTTGGTATTCACAACATCTGTGTCGATAAAATAAGGTGTGGAATTAGTAGATTCAGAAACCTTTTTTTTTTTTTTTTTTTTTTTTTCCTTACCACACTGGATTTCTAGATGCCATTTGGATTGAGTTTAGAAGATGGGGAAGTGTAGATATTTCTTTTGGCCTGAGTATCTTAATAGTAGAGATGTAGAAGAGAAAGCAAGATCGCAAGGAGACTGGCTATTGACTTCAGAGTACTGTCAACGGCCTTGGTGGTGGCATGAACTGGATTTGGGGCAGCCGAGGTATTCTGGAAGGAGTTACTTGGAAATGTTATGATAGTTGTTTGATTTGAATAAATCTGCATGGTTAGGAGCAGTGCCAGAAACAACAGCCCCAGTCTGGCCACCATCTCTCTGACCATGCCTGCTCCAAAGAAGCCTTTTTATCTTTTTTAATGTATTTTTAATTATTATTCATACATTAAATCACTATACATCATTTATTGTGTGAAAAGACTTTGCCTAGCATGATATACACCTCAATCCAGCCCAGTTGAGACTACCATACACATCATCAACAGATAATAAACTTCCAATTTGTCTCTAGTATCCTTTACAATTTTTAATACTTTATGTTCTCCAGTCTTTCAGTCTCTACCATAAAGTGCGGACATGCAATGAATCTCTTTCATACCCTGACTTGCTTTACTCAGCAGCAAATCTTCCATTATTGTCCACGTCCTGTCCAATTCCAGGGCCTTGTTGTTTTTTATGGATGAACAGTATTCCAGAAGCCTTTTTATCTTTACTACAAAGTTTTAAGGTAAAATTTGATGTTTTCAAATAATGATTTACAAAATCTCCTAGCACTAGTTTAGTATTAGGGTAGTAAAGAGCAATATTTATATGTGCATTACACAGTTTTCCATTCACATTTTAAACTTGCTTTAAATAACTCTTTTAAATAACAATTTATTGAATACTGAGTAAGATTAAAAACAGCTTAAGTGGTAGCATTACTGTAGTCCTATACTCACACTGCTTGTCTCATGCAAAGCTATTAAGGGTATAGTTTTTCCTAGGGTTCTTGTTTATACTGTATTCATACTACATGTATTATATGCCACATGCACTAATTTCAGTTTTGTGGGTGTTTTGTTTTGTTTTGTTTTGTTTTATGTCTTACTCTCCCTGTGAAGGAAAAGAAAAAGAAACATTGTCAAATTGGTAACTGAAAATGTTGGAACATTGTAACTTGACAATATGTGTATGAAAACACCACTCTTGGTTTATAGTGACCTCTAAGGTTCCTTTCAGTCCCATGATTGTCTGTATACATATGATAAAATCATCCAAGAGCTTTCTGCTTCTTTATCCTGAAGATATATAATTGAGTAAATAATGAAGTTTGGAAGATATGAAAATTAGTACTTAAAACACAAGAAGACAATTTGAAAGATAAAGCCTGATTAAAAATTCTTTATTCATTCATTCATTTATTTATTCTAATTTGGCCAGAAACACACTTTTTTTTGTGCGAGGGGGTGTGTGTGTGAGAGAGAGAGAGAGAGAGAGAGAGAGAGAGAGAGAGAGAGAGAGGAAGAAAGCAAGCCACTAGGTCTGGGACTCAAACTGTGTTTGGCAATGTGGGAGTGTCCAGTGCCTTAACCACTACACCACCTGCTTATATCAGTGACCAGGGATCTGGTCTGAGTCAGTCATTCAATGCCTGCAAAGGGATACGTAAATGTATTATTAGAAGCAAAGTAGAATATTTGACAAGCATGATGACATACTTAATTGCACGTCATATATGATTATTTCTACCATCTCAGGTTTTTATTTAGAATGGATTTTGGCTGTCTTTAACATGATCATTTCAAAACTCATGAACGTACGTCATTCTTCCTCACATAAACTTCTAAAATAACATCCGTGTGCTCATGATAAGCAGAAATATTAAGGTTATAAATCTGCAGACCCTAGGGAAAAGAGAGACTAAGTTAATGGATACAATGTTCCAATGCACTGTGAGAACCCAAGGGGGAAGTCATGTTGTGAGAGCTATTATATCTCTGTGCTGCAATGGGTGGCAATTTGCCGTTATCGCTATAGTTAAGTACTTGAACAGGCTATCTCTGGCATTTGAGAAACATGATACTTATGTTTAAATGGAAATTTCTGTCTATACATTTCTAATGTAAATGTTTTCCATACAATGAAAAATAGTCATCTACCAAATTTAAAATGTCAAGCTTAATGCATCTTTTTGGAGAAGCACAACATTAAAAATTAATGTCCCTCAACAAATTGTGTGGAAAAGTTTACATATCTCTATTGATTCATCTTTAAAAAGCATTGAATAGTGATAGGATAACCTATCAAACTAACGTCAGACCTCTCATCAGAATGCGAACTAGGAAAGAATGTGGGGAAATATATTCAAGGTGTTAAGTGAAAAACAGTTTCAACCAAGAATACTATACCCAGCAAGATTATCTTTCATATGGAAAGAAAGAATAAAAATATTCTCAGTTAAACTAGACCTGAAGGAATTTGCCAGTAGCAGACCCACTCTTCAAGAAGTTCTGAAAGGAGTGCTCGACCAGGAAAACTAAAGACACATACAGAAATAAGAGAACAAAAGGCAACCAAGAAAATGACCAATTTAATGCTAAGGACAAGAAATATCAATAACAATGTAGAATGTTAATTTACAGGATTGAAACGAAAAGATTGGACCACAGCAACACAGCATATTCAACAAAAGAGAGTTTGAACATAAGACTGAACTGGTGAAATAGAATTTTATGACTTTTGAGTAAAACATTGCTGATTATTTTTTTACTATGCTTTGTTTTCCCAATTTAAACAGTTTACTTCCTTTCAAGTTGTTGATAGGTTCAGCAATATGTTAAAATATTTTTCTTGTTTGTTTTTTTAAATAGAAACATAAACTTTTCTTCCTTCCTGACCCCTCTGGAATTGGAAAATATTTGGGAATATTCTTATTTTGTGACAGAAAGGTTATTGCTTGCTGCATTGATTCAGAAGTCAGAAATCTTCATTACTGGACAGGGCTTTGACTGGAATGTCATATCTG
>NW_006203511.1:230650-231148 GCF_000334495.1 Tupaia belangeri chinensis | reverse complement strand
GTGTGACTAGTGTGCTGGGCATTTGCTTTTCAACAATTTGAGTAGTTGACATGTAAATATTTTCTCAAGAATATTTAAAACCATGCTGTTTCTGTCATTATAGAGTCACAAACAAAATTATACAAAATTATAAGAAATATTTTGAACATTATCTTTAAAATTCTATATTTTGAAATTTTAAAAGTTGTTTATTAACTGTCAAGAGCTATGGAGTATGAGATAAAATTTTTTGATATGTAAAGTAAATGTTTGTGTAAAAAGGTAAAAATAATTAAATAAAAATTAAAAAATCAAATACTGTTCATATTCATACTTAGAGATTTTTTGGTATGAGAGAAAATTAATACTTTTTTATGCTTTTAGATAATTTTTTCTATCTTTTTATACCAAATTAAATTGAGGGGCTATCAGGTAGCATGGTGGTTGGGACACTGGACACTCCTATATGGCTGACTATGGTTCGAGTCCCAGACCTGGTGGCTTGCTTTCTCATTCCTG
>NW_006203511.1:230014-230639 GCF_000334495.1 Tupaia belangeri chinensis | reverse complement strand
GTCTGTGTCTCTCTCTGGTCAAATTAAAATAAATGAATGAATAAATAAAATTAAGTGAATAATTCTTTAAAAAATTGAATTGCCATTTTTTTAAAGCACGTTTTTAGAACCAGCGCACGACATAGCAATTATGTCGACTGCCACATGGCTAACTGCAGTTTGAGTTCCAGACCTGGCTTCAAAATCACACTGGGCACATGTGTGTGTGCCCAAGATCCTAGGAGGAGAATGAAAGAGAAGGAATTGCTGCTTGGCCATCCCCCCTGGGGAGTGATTTCTCACTTTCCCACTCACTGTCTCTGTCTCTTTTGCTCTCTCTTTTCAGTGAGCACACACACCTTAAGAGAAAAACCTCTAAAAAATGGTCTTTTAACATACAATAAACACATGATATCGATTCTGTTAAATACAGATTAATTCATGTCTTTCAGTATACAAGGTGCTAAATATTTTTAGTTTAGACAATAAAATTGAGTATAATTTTAATGTTTCTTTAAGTCTACTCATCTGTTTGAAATAACTTTCTGAATATTAGCTGATAGCTTTATGAGTGCAATAAACTTTTGAATATGGGAGATACATATATATACATACGTATGTGTATATATATATATATATATATATA
>NW_006203511.1:222426-229952 GCF_000334495.1 Tupaia belangeri chinensis | reverse complement strand
GGATATTAATTTTATCAGATTTAATTTTGAATCAGTAAATTATATTTTTTCTCTTTTTATATATAAAAATCCTTCATATATTTATATATGTTCCATAGTTAAATATGATTTGTGACTATATGCACTTCCATATAAAGAATCAAAATGAGAAGACATGTTTTTAAGCCACCAAACTTGTTACCAGAGATCATTATGATCTTTTAAACAGATTAAACATTAGAAGCCCATTCTGTCTGTAGAAATTAAAATAATTATCTTCTAATAGCTTTTAGACATTAGAAGCTATTTTATAATGTGCACTACAAAACTTAACAAATCATAAGCAGGGTACTATTTTGTTCTGCTTTTTTTAGAGTTTTTTTTTTTTCTATAGTGTGCTTAAGCTCACTGGCAAGACAGAGAGACAGAGAGACAGAAAGTGAGAAATAACCCCCCCAGAGGTTGGCCATGCCACAGTCCCTTCTCCATTCTCCTCTTAGGATTTTGGGTATGTACACATGTGTGCCTGGTGTGAATTTCAAGCCACCAGATCTGAGATGCAAACTGTGGTCAGCCACCTGGGAGTCCAGTTTCTTAACTACCACACCACCTGTTGTGCCTGAGGTAGTGGTATTTAAGACCTTTTTGGTTGTTGAGCCCTTTCCAGTCTTTATGGGAGCAGGGTGCAAGCAGATGTGTGTATGTGTGTTGGGGTGATGATTGCTGATAGATATTGCTTTTAAAAATCACTTTTCAAAAACAGGAAGAATTAATCCTTCAGATTTGATCATTTGACCCTTTAGATTGGTATCATACTGAAGTTCCAGTACTTGAGGCCACAAAAAGGGACGGAAGTAAAGATCCAAGGAAAGAAAACAAACCTCTATCATAGTTCAGTAATTCAGTGCTTGGAATATTACTATTCTTTGAAATTATTTAAAATCCAAATGGGTTACAGGTGCTATACTAGAACTTTCATTTATATTGTTATATTAGGAAACCATGATGTTTGGACTGGCTTATAGTTCAGTGTTTACAGGAGCTGGATAACACATGGCTAATTGTGGTTTGAATCCCCACCCCACATGTCTTGAGAAACATTCTGAGCATGAGTCCATGTGTGACCAAATTCCTGAGGTGAAAAAGGAATGGAGGAAAAAGGATTTAAGCTTAACCATGTCCCATCAAGATATACTTTCTCTCTCTTCCTATCCCTGTCTCTGCTAAGTGCATGGACTCTCTGGCAATTAAAAATAAAACAATGTTTGATGGAGAAAAAGAGTCATATTCATAAGAGATTTTATAAATTTACTCTATTTGAATTCACTAACTTAACTGTTTTGGTATTTTAACATAATTAAGTGATTATAATTCTATTTAGACTAATAATTTTGATTTTGAGTATGATTATGTTTATGTTATCACTTTTAACAGACCATGGCAATAGAAAAACCAGAAAAATGTTTTCCTTTATTCAGCATAAATGTGTAGATTGGCTATTTTGTGTGACTTGTGCTCCTTGTCAGAGATATTGTAGTATAAAAGATAGGAATAGTCCCTGCTTTAAAGAGACTTATAATCTTAAGAAGAATAACTGACATTAGAAATAACAGAAAATATTGATTAAAGTGACAACAAATTTGTCAAAGAGAAAATATGGGATGCTTTACATAAGACTGTACAATTGAGAAGTCTAATGTTGCTTAGAGAATGATCAAGAAAAACATTTTTCTCTCATTTGAAATCTACAAAAATTCTGTGACTTAATAAAGTACCATGAAGGGGTCTTCAAAAAGGTTCATGGAAAATGAGTAATATGAAAAAATTATGCATAGATTTTATTTTTACTTTAGCACCCCTATAAAGCCGTACTAACTTATCACAGCTTGTCTGAGCAGGACCTAGTTTGAAGCAGTAAGACATCATAAAGACATCAATTTGAAAAAAGCCCCTATCAGGAGCAGAAAGTCCAACAGCCTGAGGAGCAACATGCCTAAGTTTTATTGTGACTACTGTGATACATACCTCACCCACGATTCTCCATCCGTGAGAAAAACACACTGCAGTAGTAGGAAACACAAAGAGAACATGAAAGACTACTATCAGAAAAGGATGGAAGAGCAGGCTCAGAGCCTGAATGACAAAACAAATACTGCCTTTCAACAAGGGAAGATACCTCCTACTCCATTCTCTGCTCCTCCTCCTGCAGGGTGATGATCCTACCTCCTTCCAGTCTCCTGGATCCTCCTCACCCTGGCATGATGCCAGCATCCCATATGGGGGGCCCTCCCATGATGCCAATGATGGGCCCTCCACCTCCTGGGATGATGCCAGTAGGACCTGCTCCTGGAATGAGGCCACCCATGGGAGGCCACATGCGCATGATGACTGGGCCCCCGATGATGAGACCTCCTGCCCGGCCCATGATGGTGCCCACTCGGCCAGGGATGACTCGGCCAGACAGATAAGGATGAAGGGAGGCTTCTTTATGTCATTTTTATATTAACTTGTTCTACTTCACCAGGAGATCATGGTGCTGTGATTCTGGGTGTTTTCTAACAGCATGTCAAGGAAGACTTTCCCCCTTCCTATTAAAAAAATAAATAAAAGTAAGAGTAGTTTTGGGGAGAGGAGTGAGGAAAGAAAAGTACGGCTTCACTTGTATTATGAATGAAAATAATAAAATTGTCAACTGTTTTAGTAAGAAAAAAAAAGTCCCTATCAGAGCAATAAGAGATCTGCTACAAATTAAAGCTAAAACAAACATCGAATTTAAAGTGATGCTTGTGTAGAGTAATGTGAAATTATAGATCCTTTATCAAAAGTTTATGGAGTTAGTGCCCCACAGGAAACAGTAATTTACAAAAGAATATCTAATTTTAAGGACAAGATAGTCTTAAAAATGTTGCTTGCAGTGGCAGACCATCTACATCAGTTTGTGAGGAGAAAAGTAATATTGCTTTTGTGTCTTAATTGAAGAGGAGCAATAAATAACAGCAGACACAATAGCCATCACTATAAATATCTGTTGTTTAAGCTTGCACAATTCTGATTGAAAGTTAAAGCTGAATTAACTTTCTGCTCAATGGGTGCCTAAACTATTGCACTCAAATCAGCTGCAGGCAACAGTAAAGCTTTCCGTGGAAACTGTAAAAAACTGGAATCAAGATCCTGGAGTCTTTCTTCAAAAAATTGTAACAGAAGATGACATATGACTTTACCAGGTCAATCCTGAAGACAATACACAGTCAAAGCAATAGCTATGAAGTGGTGAAAGTGGTCCAGTCAAAGCAAAAATAGAGTGATCCAGGGCAAAGTTTATGGCGACAAATTTTTTTGGATGATGACGGCATTCTGTTAGTTTACTTTCTGGAAGGCCAAAGAACAAATATATCTGTATTTTGAGAGTGTTTGGAAAAAGTTAACAAAAGGTTCATCAGAAAAACACCCAAAATATAGAGAGTCCTTCTCTACCAGGATAATATTTCTGCTAATTACTCTTTTCAAACAAAAGAAATTTTGTGTGAGAATTGAAGAAAAATCATGAAGCAAGCATGGTGGTTAAGGTTGCTGTATCCCACACGGCTGACTGCTAGTCCTGGACCTAGCAGCTTGAAAAACACTGTCATATGGGCCTGCATGACCAAAATCCTGGATGGAGAAATGGAGGAGAAGGGATTGTGACATACTCATCCCCAGTAGGATTTCTTACTTTCTCTCTCTCTAGTGAAGACATGTGCTTTCCAGAACAAGAGAGAAATTATATATTTTTAAAATCATTAGGCATCCACTATACAGTTCTTATTTGTTTTCTTCTGACTTTTTTGTTTCCTCATCTGAAAAGATCTTTAAAGGATATCTATTTTTCTTAAATTATTAATGTAAAAGAGACTGTTGACATTGCTAAATTCACAGGACTTTCATTTTTTTAAGGATAAACTGAATGATTGGTATCATCTCATACAAAAGTGTCTTGAACTAGGTGAAGCTTATGTTGAGAAATACATTTTTATAAATTTAAATTTATTTATTTACATTCATTCACTATACATTATTACAACATACAAAATGAAATTTTCCATCCAGAATACACTGTATATAGGCTCAGTCAAACACATCAACATATGTGTTATCATCAACAAATAATTTTCCATCTCTTGTTTCCTGTATATTTTGCCTTTTTCCCCCATCCTTGATTCCCTATCTCTCACCCTCTACCCTCTGCTGTCTCCTTCTCTTCTCTCAAACTGTCTCTGGTATCCTTGATTATTTTCTAGACCTTCCCCCCACACACACACACACATTTTATTGATTAACTAAAGATCTTATTTAATCTTAATATTTCAATAGCAAGTGCAGCTGATATATACATATCCATGAACACAAGACTTTAGGTAAGAACCTCAGTGAGTAGAATGAGCATACTATAAAATAGCACCTAGCTGGGACTATCTAGCTTACTGCAGTCATCAATTAGGTATTTTAATCAATTTTTTTTTTTAGTTTCAAGAAAAACAGTTTTTGTGTTTTTTTCCCCTGAAACTTTTTTAATTAATTAATTTATATTCATCCCATAAGCATTGTCTCTTATTACACTATCTCTGCTATATACAGTTGTCTTCAATTCCTTTTCCCCCAACATTTTGTTGATCATACAATATCATAAGTAATATAACTACTTTCAATAGCAAGTTCAGCTGGTAATTTCAAGAAAAGCAGTTTTGAACTGGTAATGATATTTCCTTGAAATATAAAGCCTAGAAACAGGTTAGTATTCTGTTCTAATAGTAGGTACATGTACCTATCGACAGCTCAAGATAGGATAAAAATCCTTTAAAACCGGACAACAAAGCTTAGAAGAAAAGCAGCAATATTTAGTCAAGTCACAGAATGCTGTTTCATCAATTCAGCCTCATGTACTTAATCTTTCTTTTGTTGTGGTTCTATCTTCCAGATTGAACTCTGGGATATAGTACTCACCTCCAGACATTGTCCCTACAATTAAGTTGCCCATTTTCTTAGTTTTTGAACTCTTATTTCTGTGTGTCTGCATTTAATTTTCCTGATATAGTACTCCCTTGAGAACTTCTTGGAGATCTGATCTGGTGCTGGTAAATTCTTTCAGATTTTGGTTATCTGAGAATGTTCTTGTCTTTTCTTCCCATATGAAGGATAATCTTGCTTGGTACAGTATTCTTGGTTGAAATCGCTTTTTTCTTAACATTTTGAATGTATTTTCCCATTCTTTCCTCACTTGCATTGTTTTTGATGAGAGGTCTCCTCTTATTCTGATGGGATATCCTTTGTAGGTAACTTGCCGTTTCTCTCTGGCCAATCTTAGTATCTTATTTTTGTCTGTGGTTTTTGTCAACCTGGCTATAATGTGTCTTGGAGAAGATCTTGCATTGATTCTATTTGGGGTCCTTCCTATTTCCTGGGACTGGATCTTTGAGTATCTCTCTAGATTTAGAAAGTCTTCTTGCAGGATTTCATGAAGTAGATTATCAATGACCTTATGAGTCTCTTCACCTTCTGGGATGCCAGTTCTCCAGATGTTTGGACATTTGATGGTATACAGTGTTCCTTGTATATTATTCTCAAATTTTTGGTCAATTTTCTCAGTCTTTGTGGTGGACTTTTTTTAGGCAAAGAATTTTCTCTTCTACATCTGTGATTCTATTTTCTGTATGACCTAGTCTGCTTTTAATACTTTCAAGGGAGATTTTGACTTCCTGTATTATAGCCTTCATGTCTAACAGTTTCACTTGATTCTTTTGTAAAGTGTGTAATTCCTCTTTTAGATCTTGCAAGAATTTCCTCACCTCCTGGAACTCATCAGCTTTCTCCTTTCTCTCCTGCACTGCATTTTCTCTCTTCTCTTCCATCTCTGTTAGCTTCACCATTATTAATGTTCTAAATTATTTATCAGACATTTCCATAATCTCCATTAAACTGTCTGTGGATGAAGAGGAGTTATTCTTTTCCCTCAGAGAAGAGGTATTTTCTTGCTTTTTCATATTTCTTGTGGCTCTGTGGTGATTTCTAATCATCTGATGAATGATGTGTTTCTTCCCAAACTTGAAGATCTATCTGAGCATTCAGGCGCATGCAGAAAGAGTTGATTTGGAATCTCTTTGCTGTTCTTTTTTGATCCCTTTGCACAGGAGATTCAGTAGGTATTGTGGAATATGTTAATCATAATAGTTTTTGGATGTTTGGGTATATTTCCCTTAGATCTGTCTAGAAACATAGTGAATGGAGATTAAAGAGCAGCGAGATCAGATAAGAGGATAAAAAGGAAACAGAGAAAGAGGAACAACAGCAACAACAACCAAGGAACAGAAAAAAAGAGAAGAAAAAAAGTAACTAAAATAATATTTTTTAAAAAGCAAAAAATAGAAAACCACATGGCATGCTGCATGCCACATGAAATCACTAGTTATCAGGAGCCACGAAGGTGTCTCCTTCTGAAGGCCTGTCCCCTTGCCTCTTTTGGGTGGGAAGAGGAGAGGTGATTATTTAGAAAGGTAAAGGGAAAGGAGGGGCTGAAAACTGAGAAAAATGTTTTAACTTAAAAAATTTTAAAAAGGAAAAAATTACAAAAAAAATGAGAAAAGAGACAGAGGTAGAGAGAGAAAGAGACAGAGACAGAGACAGAAGGCTTGATAGGTTTCCTACCACTCGTGTGTGTGGGCTGGAGGCTGAATTATCAGTAGAAAATCTTCATTTCTCTTATTTCCCTGAAACCACTAATTCTCAGGAGCCATGAGGGTGTCTTCTTCTGAAGGCTTGTCCTCTTGCCTTTCCACTAGAGTTTGTGGGCTGCAGGATGAATTTCCAGTGGAAAAATCTTCATTTCTCTTATTTTCCTTAAATCACTAGTTCTCAGGAGCCATGAAGGTGTCTTCTTCAGAAGGCCTATCCCCTTGCCTCTCTACTTGAGTTTGTGGACTGTAGGCTGAATTATCAGTGGAAAATCTTCATTTCTCTTATTTCCCTGAAATCACTAGTTTTCAGGAGCCATGAAATACATTTTAAAGTTTTTTTAAAAGCTTTTTGCTATAGGATGCATGTGCTTACCAGAGAGAGACAAAAGGAGGAAAATGAAGAATCAACTAGGGAGGGATGGCCACACCACATGTGTACTTCCCTTTCTTTCTCTTCTTGGGGCATTGGGCATCCATGCACATGTGCCCATCATGATTCTCAATGTGTTGTGAATCAGAGACATAAACAGCACATTCAGTCATATGGTATCCAGTGTCTTAACCTGCATGCTATATACTAGCCAAGTTTATAGTATTTTTTTCCACATTTTATTGATTCACACAGTACCTTAAACTAAAAATATGGACAAAGCTAGAATCTAGTTAAAAGTACACTGTAATTTTCTTCTGAAACATTTTTTTAAATTAGCTAATTTACATTCATTCCCGGCACATTGTCACAACATACAAAATGTGATTTTTCCATCGAGAATATACTGCATAGTGGCTTAATCATACATGTTATCATCAATAATTTTCCATTTATATTTTCATATATAT
>NW_006203511.1:215510-221964 GCF_000334495.1 Tupaia belangeri chinensis | reverse complement strand
AAGAAAATCAGCAATATTTTATTCAAAAGTCATAAAATTCTATTTCACCAGTTCTGTCTCATGTACTTAATATATCTTCTGTTGTGGTTCAACCTTTCTGATTAAATTATGGGATATAATATTCAAATCCAGACTTATCTCTAATTAAGTTGGCCATTTCCTTAGTTTTTGAATTCTTATATTCTTATTTCTGTGTGTCTGTATTTACTTTTCCTGATATAGCACAACCTTGAGAATTTCTTGGAGATCTAGTCTGGTGCTGGTAAATTCTTTCAGGTTTTGTTTATCTGAGAATGTTCTTGTCTTTTCTTCCCACATGAAAGATAATCTTGCCGGGTACAGTATTCTTGGTTGAAATTGCTTTTCCCTTAACACTTTGAATATATTTTTCCATTCTTTCCTCGCTCGCATTGTTTCTGGTGAGAGGTCCACTGTTACTTTGATGGGATATCTTTTATAGGTAATTTATTGTTTCTCTCTTGCCAATCTTAGTATCTTGTCTTTGTCTATGGTTTTGGTTAGTCTGACTATAATGTGTCTCAGAGAACATCTTTTGGGGCTGGTTCTATTTGGTGTCGTTTGTATTTCTTAGGACTGGTTCTTTGAGTTCCTCTCTAAGTTTGGAAAATTTTCTTGCAGGATTTAATGGAATAGTTTATCAATGCCCTTATGAGTCTCTTCCCCTTCTGGGATACCAATTATTTCGAAGTTTGGATGATAGTTAGTATTTCTCGTATATTATTCTCATTTTTTTGGCAATTTTCTCATTTTTCGTGGTGGATATTTCTAGGCCAGCAATTCTATCTTCTATGTCTGAAATTTGACTTTCTGTATGATCTAGTCTAGTTTTAATACTTTCAAGGAAGATTTTGACTTCAGCTCTAACAGGTCAATTTGATTCTTTTTTAGAAGGTGTATTTTCTCTTTTAGATCTTTCAATAATTTCCTCAACTCCTGGATCTTGCCAGCTCCTTTCTCCTGCCTCTTTTGCAGTTCATTGTCTCCCTTCCTCTATCTCTGTTAGCTTTATTATTATGAGTATTCTAAATTCTTTACCAATAATTTCCATTGAACTGTCTGTGGATGAAGAGGAGTTATTCTTTCCCTTTGGAGGAGAGATGTTTTCTTGTTTTCCCATATTTTTTGTGACCCTGTAATGATTTCTAATCATGTAATAAATGGTGCATTTCTTTCTAATTCTTGAAGTTCAATCAGAGTGTTCAGGAGCGTGCAAAAGGAGATGATCTGGAATCTCTTTATCCCTTTATGCAGCAGATTCAGTGGGTATTGAGGAATATGTTAACCTTGATCGTATTTGGATGTTTAACTATGGATCCCTTAGATTCATCTAGAAACACAGTGAATGGGCATTAAGGAACAAAGTGATGAGATAAAAGAAAAAGAATAAGAAAACAGAGAGAGACAGAGAGAGAGAGAGAAGCAAAGAAAGAGAGAGAAAAAGAAGAAAAAAATAAATAAAACCAGAAAATTTATTCTTTAAATAAAAGCAAAAAATAAAAAAAAGACTATTTCTCAGCAGCAATGAAGGAGTTTTCTTCTGAAGGCCTGCCCCTTGCCTCTCCTAGAGGGGAGGGGGAAAGGGGATTATTAGCAAAGTAGAGGAGGGGCTGAAAGCCAAGAGAATATTTTACCTTAAAAAAATTTAAAAAGGAAAAATTACAAAAAAAAAATGAGAAGACAGAGAGGCAGAGAGAGACAGAGCAAGAAATATCTACATTTCTCTTTTTTCTTTGAAATGACTAGTTCTCAGCAGCAATGGCGGAGTCTTCTTCTGAAGGCCTCCCAGTTTATAGTTTTTATATTTACATTTTAATTCAATTTTTCCAAGAATGGTCTGAAACACCCTCATATTATTGCCTTTATTTTGAACATCTGCTTATTAAAGCCCCCAAAAAGTGTCAAAACAGATTTAAATCTAGATTTTTTAATATTTTTACTATGCCATGGCATAGTAATATTTTTACTATGCTATGGCAATGAAATACTGTGGCCAACTTTCTGTCAAATTACTTCTTAAAGATTTGTACACTACCAGAAGAGAAGAGTTGTTTTTTCTGTTGGCTTCTTTAAATCATCACTTCACCTCAAAATCTTGTGTTTTAAATAAGCTATCTTCTTTTATGTTGTTAAATTATAAGCAATGAATAATATTGAATTAATAAATGAACTTTAGAATGTTAAATGCTTATATCTGGTTTTAACAAAGAAATTAAATTTAGAATCAGAAAATAATTATAAGTGCATAAATGAAGTTAAAATTTCCTTCCTATTTTTTGCCTTTCTTTAACTGTAATATATACTCTCCAAAGATATTATAATAAAAAACATGCGCAATGGAAAAAAATATTATTTTTGTAGCTTTTTGTAAAGAGAAAGCAGTGAAATAAAACAAAGAAAATAGTAGACAAACTAATCCAAGGAAGTGGGATATTTTTTTCTCAGAGTTTAGAGTGGTAGAAAACATAAGTGAGATTAGCAAAAAAACTTGTTACTTTCTGTCATTCAATGTAAAATCTACTAAAATGTCAAAAAAGAAATATACTCAGAATCAATTTATCCTTCCACACCAAAGGGTACATAGTAATGAAAAATCAGTTTCAGACTCAGAAATATAATAAATGAATACTACATTGAATAAAATTAGAGTTAAAAAGGAAATTCTTAATCTTTTTTTCATAGCCAACTTTATAAAGTGGATCAAGATGAGTTATCCAGTATATACAAGGAATGAGACCTTGGATAAAGCTGCTACTATATTTTTGGTATGTTACAACTAACAAAGCCTATGAATTCATTCAGTCAAACAATGGTCCTAGTTAGTAAAAAATTACTGTTAAATTATTTGACAAAGTTGAATATTATTTTGATTGGATTGACTAGTTCATGCAACATTTTGCGGCAACCCCCTGTAGTTAAAGCACTGTGACAAATAAAGATATAGTTGTATTATGCTCCATGAACACTATACTACACCTTGATTACTAGACTCAGTACTAGGTGTCTCCATTATATGTTTGGTTCTATTTAAACTTCAGCATTCATGTAATTTTGTGCCATTTAAAAAACAGTATATTTGACTTGATCTTTAGTTTATTTTATTTAACATTACATATGGAGGTGTAAAAGAAGTACACTATTTAAAAATTTACATTTAATGGGATCACCAGTTAGCGTAATGACTATATCACTGGACTCCCATGTAGTGAACCACAGTTCGAGTCCTGGACCCGGTGGTTTGAACTCACTCCGGGCGCGTGTGCATGCGTGCCCAAGATCCCGAGAGGAGAATGGAGGAGAAGGGATTGCGGCATGGCCATCCCCCCCTGGGGGGTGATTTCTCGCTTTCTGTCTCTCTGTCTCTCTCTGTCTGTCTGGTGAGTGCATGCGCCCTATAGCAAAAACCTCTCCAAAAAAAGAAAAAAAATACATTTAATCATTGTATATCTTTTCAGAGTACAATATGTCTTTTCAAAGCATTCACACAGTGCATGTCAATCAAGTCAAAGATATAACAATATACATCATCCTAAATAATAACTTTACATTATTATGTCTATTAAATGTTTTAAACTTAGTCTCTGCCTCCCATTTCTCCATTGTCAACCCCTCCTATACAGTCTTTGGTATTTACACTTGCCATCCCTCTTATTATAACTTCCAGTCTTTCACTTTCTGTCACAAAGTACAGACATTAATAATACATGGAGTGAGGGCATACAATGTCTGTCTTTTATATTCTGGCTTGGTTTATTAGAATTAAATCCATATTTATTCACTTTGTATCAAATGACAGGATCTCATGTTATTTTATGGATGAGTAGTATTCCATAGTGTATGTGCCACATTTTTTTCAATCCAGACACTGCCTCTTGGGCATTTAGGCTACTCTGTCTTAGCAATTACAAATGTTGCAATAAAAACAGATGTGCAAGTATCTTACTAATTGAGTATTTTTCTATCCTTTGAGTGAATATGCAGAAGTGTTATTACTAAATCATGTGGTAGATCTATTTTAAGGTTTTTGAGGAATCCTCCATATTGTTTCTCACAATGCCTGTACTAAAATGTGTGCCCTCCAAAAATGTAGAAGTGTCCCCTTGTTACCACAGCCATGCCAGCACTTGTTATTCTTTACTTTTTAAATCATAGTCATCCTGACTGAGGTCAAGTGACATCTCATTATGCTTTTGATTTGCATTTGCCTCATAATAAGATCTGTTACATGCTTAGAAAAGCCGTAGCATCACTGGGTTGATTTCATTTTTGGTTCTTAAATCTCAGTTGCTCATATGTTCTATTACTTTGTGATGATATCAACTATGGGAACATTATTTAATTTTTTAAAATATTGAATTTGTCATCTTTTGACAGAATTTTTGAGATATTTTTTATAAGCTAAAAAAATTCTTCACCTTAATTTTCAAACACTTCCATGAACCTTTCATATAAAGTGAAAATAAATAGAATCTCTTCTCCATTCTTCTCTCAAGATTTTTAGGCACATACACACTTACACTTGGTGTGATTTTTCAAATCACCAGGTCTGGGACTCGAACCATGTGGGAGCCCGGGACCTTAACCCAACCACCTACTATCCCCTTCTTGGTTAATTTTAAAAAGTAGCTTTTTGGGGACCAGCCGTTGGCATAATGGCTATGTTGCTGGACTCCCATGTAGTCAACCATGGTTCGAGTCTCATTCCCAGTGGCTTGAACTCACACTGGGCACATGTGCATGTGTACCCAGGATGCCGAGAGGAGAATGGAGGAGAAGGGATTGTGGAGTGGCCATCCTCCCTGGGGAGTGATTTCTCGCTTTCTGTCTCTCTGTCTCTCTCTGTATTTCTTCTAGGTGCATGTACTCTATAGCAAAAAACTCTCAAATTATATTAGATGGGAAACTTTTTTGAAATTATATTAGATGTAAAAATTTTTGAATGTTATTATATAGTCAAACATGTTGTCAACTCAGTGCTAGTCTCCTCATAAACACTTACAAATTAGAAAGTAATCTTCTGGTCTGTGGATTAAAACTTTTTAAAAACAGCAGACTAGATGACCTCCAATGTTCTCCTTATATTGATTATCTCTGATTAAATTTCCAGAGATTGAAAGGGAAAGGTTGAAGTTGTTATTACAATGATAAAAACTTGATGTAAATGAATTTATCAGATTGGTTTTCTTCTTAAGGAAGGCCTGGCCAACATAAAACCCTTTACCTTTGACTCTACACCTCAGCAAAGAGAAGAAACAGGTGCACAGAATATTTAAGTTAAACCCATTTTGCCTAAAAATCTTGCTATGATTGATTTTATTATGTGTTTTTCTCCAATTTTCTAAGTTTGAATTTCTCTGTAATTTTTTTTCTACCTTACTATATCAATTTTTTAAAATAATTATCCAATTGGAAGGCACCAACAGAAAAGAGGTCAATATTGCTAGTGAGCGAATTATTTTGTGCATTTTTTCCACAAAGAATCATTTCATTTAACTTTATTGATTTACTTACGATTTTGTGCATTTAAAGGAATCACTTTGGAAATTGTTATTTGCAGTACCAGAGTCTTACAAGTGTTATTTTACCATTACTACTTAAAATCTTAGGTGCTTGTTTGGCAGTATACTCTGTTGCATGAAATTAGTGCTGGTCAGATTATAGCAATTTCCCAGATAGAGTCTTATCAATGCTCTACATGTAATGATTGAGAATTTCATACCTGGAAAAAATACTTTAATCTTATTAAATTATTAGTTTTTGTATAGAGTGACACAAAGTTTTAAAAACCTAATAAATGTATGTATTGTTTATCTATAACAATTTGATTAAACATACAAAGGAAAAATTTTTACTGTTTTTGGTGCTTAAATATCATTTCAGCAACACATTTCTCCTAATCACTGTGCATAAAATTTAAAATCTAAGATTATGTGACAAATTTATGATACTGAGACAACTCCATTTATTAGAAGTTCAATTTACTTTTCCTTTCTAAAAGATGACACAAAATATCTTTACATTAGTGTCAATTGAAAATATTCTAAAAATAGTTTATATGAAGTAATAATGCAAAATATGTTAAATGCTTCTCATTTGAAAATTATTTTTAACACACTTAAACAGTTTTAAGGCTATCTTCACTAAATAATCCTTTGAAAATAGTGGACATTAAGTGAATTCAGTTTGATTCAAAATATTTTATTTAATGCTGCTATTTGAACATATAAAAATGTACCAGCATCAAAAAAACTCCTGTGTTGGGAACCAGCAGTTAGTGTAATGGCTATGTCGCTGAACTCCCATGTAGTCGACTGCGGTTTGCATCCCAGACCCAGTGGCTTAAAACTTACACCAGGTACGTGTGCGTGCGTGCCCAAGATCCTGAGAGGAGAATGGAGGAGAAGGGATTGTGGCGCGACCATCCCCCCTGGGGGGG
>NW_006203511.1:186593-215415 GCF_000334495.1 Tupaia belangeri chinensis | reverse complement strand
TTTGAGTTTTTCATGAATAGAAGAGTGGAAATGTGGTAATTAATGCTAAAATCTAAATAATATAATTTCATAATTAAATCTACTTTGATATGCTTACAAAAACCCTTCCAAATGTGGGAACCAGCAGTTAGCATAATGGCTATGTCGCTGGACTCCCACGTAGTCAACCGCGGTTTGTGTCCCGGACCCGGTGGCTTAAAACTCACGCCGGGTGCGTGTGCGTGCATGCCCAAGATCCCGAGAGGAGAATGGAGGAGAAGGGACTGCGGTGTGACCATTCCCCCTGGGGGGTGATTTCTCGCTTTCTGTCTCTATGTCTCTCTCTCTCTCTCTCTCTGTCTGGCGAGCGCACGCGCCCTACAGTGAAAATCTCTCCAAAAAAAAAAAAAAAACCCTTCCAAATGTTTCAAAGATGTCCATTTACTTCCACTTTTAAAAAGGGATGGTGGAAGTGTTTGAAAGTTAAAGTAGGGACGAGCAGTTAGAGTAATGGCTATGTTGCTGGACTCCCATGTAGACCCCCACATAAACTGCAGTTCAAGTCCTGCACCCAGCGGCTTAAACTCACGCCAAGGCATGTGTGCTTGCGTGCCCAAGATCCTGAGAGGAGAATTTCTGGCGAGCGCACATGCCCTATAGCAAAAATCTCTCAAAAAAAAAAAAAGTTAGAGTAAAACATTTATTTAGCTTATAAAAAAAATCTCAGCAATTCTGTCTAAAGATGACAAATTCAATTTTTTTTAAATCAAATAATGTTCCAGTAGTTGATATCACAAAGTAGTAGAACATCTGAGCAACTGAGAATTAGGAACCAAAAATGAAATCTAAACAGCAATGCTACTGCTTTCCTTGCATGTAATTCATTTTTTTTTTTTTGAGAGGTTTTTGCTATAGGACACATGCACTCGCCAGACAGAGACAGACAGAGAGATAGAAAGTGAGAAATCACCCCCCAGGGGGGGATGGCCACGCCGCAAATGGCCACGCCGCAATCCCTTCTCCTCCATTCTCCTCTCAGGATCTTGGGCACGCATGCACATGCGCCCGGTGTGAGTTTAAGTCACCGGATCCGGAACTCGAACCACAGTCGACTACATAGGAGTCCAGCTACATAGCCATTATGCTAACTGCTGGTCCCTGTAATTCATTTTTTTCATTAATGTACATAAAAACCTCATGACATGTTCTTGTTAAGCAATTATGCTTTCCAATCTTGCCTGTTATCAGATGCACAAGTAGAAACTATATATTTTGTATTATAGGGAATTCATTATTCTGTGAATTCTTCAGTAATTATTGATCCCACACTTTGTGCTAGTCACTATGCTGTGTACTGGAGAACCAAAGATGAAAAACAAATAGCTCCTTCCCTCAGGCAGTTCATAGGTTAATAATTGGTTTGAAAACCAATAGTGCATGTATGAATATATATATATATATATATATATTCTCTTTTTAAAATTTTATGTATTATTTTTATATTTTATTCTTTCTTTAATTTTTTATTTCAATTATTTTATACATTCAATCACATGTTACTTAGCTGGCAAAGTGAATATTTCAACATGTGTACATTTCTTACCAGTCCAGTTAACAAGGCTATAAAGCTATCTTCAATAGATAATAACTCATTTCTTTGTCCCATAAATGATTTGCCTCTCTACTTTTCTTCTTAATGTTCTTCCTCATACTCTACTCCTTCACCCACCCTCTTCCCAAACTATATCTGATATTCACAGCCATTTACTGTGTTTCTATATCTTTTAGTCATTCAGTTTCAGTCATCAGGATCAGGGCTTTTTTGTTGCTGTAATTGGGAGATTATTTATTACTGATTCAATCCCCTGACTTGTTATGGGCCTATTCAGACTCTCTATATCCTCCTGGTTCAAACTTGGTAGCTTATATGTGTCCAGGAATTTGGCCATTTACACCAGATTCTCATTTGTTAGGGTATAGTTGTTCATATTATCTGCTCATGATATTTTGTATTTCTATTATGTCTGTTGTTACATTGCCAGCTTCATTACTAATTGGATTTATTTGGTCCCTTTCTTTCTTCTTAATAAATCTAGTGGTGTGTCGATTTTGTTTATCTTTTCAAAGAACCAGTTTTTACTTTCATTTATTTTCTGTATCGTTCATTTTTTTCTATTTAATTTATTTCTTCTCAGATCTTTATTTTTTTCTCCTATAGTTTTTATTTTTTTTGCTGTTGCTTTTCCAATTCTCTGAGACACGATGTTATGTGATCCATTTACGTTCTTTACAGCTTCTTCTTATGTGCACTAATTGCTATAAACTTCCCTCTTATGACTGCTTTTTCAGTGTTCCAAAGATTATGGAAACTTGTGTCCTCATTGTCATTGGCTTCCATTAATCTTTTTTATTCCAGTATTTATTTCTTCAGCTGTTGTGAAGTCATTCAGGAGTGGGTTATTTAGTTTCCATTAATTTGTGTACTTTTGAGGAATTTCTTGAAATTAAAATCAAGTTTAATTCCATCATGGTTGGAGAAGATGCTGGATATACTTTCTATGCTTTTGAACATAGAGGCTTGCTTTGCTTTGTGCCCTATAGTGTGGTCAATCTTTGAAAAGGTTCCATATTGGGATAATTAAAAAGTGCACCTCATGGTTTTTGGGTTGAAAGTTCTATCGATGTTTGTGAAGTTTGTGATTTATGGTATCATTTAGATCCTTTATCTCTTTACATATTTTATGACTAGATCTGTCCAGAGGAGATAGTGAGGTGTTGAGGTCTCCAATAATTAGTGTGTTGTAGTTTGTTTTCCTTTTAGATGCAATAGTCTTTTCTTCATGTATTTTCATGCTCCTTTGTTAGATGCATAGATATTTATAAGCATTATATCTTCTTGATTGATTGTTTTACTACGATACAGTGCCCTTCTTTGTCTCTTTGAACAGTTTTAGTTTTAAAACCTATTTTGTCAGAAATTAGTATCGAGACTCCAGCTATTTTTGTTCCCGTTTGCATGAAATACCTTTTTCCAGTCCTTCACTTTTAGTCTATGTATGTCTTTATCCATAAGATGCATTTCTTGTAGGCAACAAATAGAGGGTTTCTGATTTTTATTCATTCAGCCAGTCTGTGTCTCTTGACTGGAGAATTTAATTAATTAACATTCCATGTTATTATTGATATTTCCTCACTTGTCCCTACATTTAAGTTGGTCATTGTCTTGGATGTTTTTTATTCCTAATTTCTGGCTGTTCATTCTTTAGTTTTCCTGGAACAGTACTCTCTTCAGAGTTTCTTGAAGATCTGGTCTGTTGTTGGCAAATTCTTTCAAGTTTTGTTTGTCTCAGAATATTTTAATCTTTCTTTTTCATATGAAAGATAATCTTGCAAGATATAATAATCTTGATTGAAATTGTTTCTCTCTTGACACTTTCAATATGTCTTCCCATTCTTTTCTTGCTTGTATTATTTCCATTGAAATGTCCTGTGTTACCTTGATGTGATGACGTTTAAGTCACTTGTTGTTTCTCTCTTGCCAATTTTAGTATCTTGTCTTTATCTGTGCTTTTGGCCAGTGTGACTAAGATGTGTCTTTGGGAAGATCTTCTTAGGTTAATTCCATTTGGGTTCCTTTGTATTTTGTGGCTCTGGATGTGTGAGTACTTCTCTACTTGGAAAGTTTTCTTCCAGGATTTCATGGAATTGATTTTCCATGCCCTTTTTAGTTTCTTCACTTTCTGGGATATCAGTTATTGGGATGTTTGGACACTTAATGGAATCCAATATTTCTTGTATATTATCCTCTTGTTTATTTTGTTTGTTTGTTATTTTCTCTTTTGTTTTTTTCTACATCAGGGATTTTATCGTCTACGTAGATTAGACCTTCAGCATGGTCTAATCAACTTTTAATACTTTTGAGAGAGTTCTTGATTTCCTGTATTACAGACTTCATCTCTCATCATTTCATCTGATTCTTTCTTATACTGTATATTTCTTCTTTCATATGGTGGAAGGACTTTGAAATCTATTGTAGTTTGTTGTCTCTTTTCCCTTCCACCTCATTGGGTTTTGTTACCATGAACGTTCTAAATTATTTCTCTGACATTTTGGTAACTCTGTTTTCTCAAGAGATGAAAGGTATTTATTATGTTCTTTTTATGGAGACATATTTTCTGGTTTATTCAGGCCTCAGTCTCATCTACTTCTAGACATTGGGAGATATATTCACTTTTGGATACCTTTTTGGAGAATGTTTCTTTGACTTGGAAAAAGTGTGCTCCCCTTTTGCTATGGACTGATGTGTGCCAAAGTCCCTCATATGCTGTGTTTAGCTCTGTGGTCTGCAGAGAAGGAGTCTTCTATTCAGATATCTGAAGAGCAGTTTCTCCTTTCTCACAGGTGGTTCAGTAAAAGGGAGTGTCCCAGACTGCCTCACAAGACTAGGATATTGGAAAACCTTGATTCTAGCCCTGTCTAGTCTTTCTGGGTATTTTGACTGCCTCACAAGACTAGGATATTGGAAAAACTTGATTCTAGACCTGTGTAGTCTTTCTGGGTGGGTGGAGGATGAGTACAGGATGGCAATAAAAAAATGAAAAAAAAAACCAGAGTATGAAAGAGAATAAAGAAAAAGTTACATATCATGCTGGCACAAGGCGTGTGGTTTCACCACAGAACTGGAGATGAAACTGGGATCTGCTAGAGAACTGGGGGCTCTCCTGTGGAGTAAGGAGAAGTAGGACACTAATAAAAGAAAGAATAAGAAGAGAAAAAAATAGCTGCCTACCTTTCTGACAGGGGGACCTGGAATTGAGGAATCTGGGCTGAGGCTAGAGCTCTAGCTAGAGCTGGAGCCAGTTACTGGCCCTGTCTCAGTGTCCCTTACAGGCCAGGGTACTGGATTTGTAACTGGCCTCTTCTGGAGAGCTGGGGTCTGCGTTTTCTCATAGAGGAAGGTTCTGGGCTTGGGTGGCCTGGGCTGGGGACAGAGCTGTAGTGGGAGCTGGGGCCAGTGACTGGCCCTGCCTCAGTGTCCTTTACAGACCAGGGGACTGGAGATGAAACTGGGCTCTGCTCTATAGTCTCTTTTTTTGTTCAATAGCTCTTCTTTATAATTTTCAGTATTGTAATCAGTAAAAATCACCTGTGCAAAAAATAGAGGGCAATTTTTAAGTTTTAAGTTGTTATAGCTTACTTCACTTTGTGTTTTGTTTTTTTTTTCCAGTGACTATAATTGTCAAACTTAGAGAAACAATAGAAGATAATTTTAATAGTCATCTCACTTCTTGCTCCTTGGGAGGCAAATGCTGTCCTTTTGTATTTCATCGATAATCAAACTATAGGATCCTTAGGGATACTGAAGGGAAAAGTTCTTTTTGTTGTTGTTGTTTTGTTTTCAATTTTATTTTTTATGTCAATTTCTTTTATACATTCATCACATTATTTAGCTTGCAAAGTTAATATTTCAACATGTGTACATTTCTCACCAGTCCAGTTGACAATACTATAAAGATGTATTCAAGAGATAATAACCCATTTCTTTATCCTATAAATGATTTGTGTCTCTATTTTTTTTCCTTAATGCCCTTCCTCAGTCTCGACTTCTTCACCCACCCTTTTCCCACACTGTATCAGGCATTCACAACTATTTACTATGTTTCTATATCCTTTAGTCATTCAATTTTGATCATCGAGTTCGGATACTTGGTACATATTGAGTAGAGACATACAATGTCTCCCCTTCATAACCTGGCTTGCTTCACTCAGCAGTAAACTTTCCATATTCATCCATTTTTTGTCAAAAGCCAGGTTTTTTTTTTTTTCATGACTGAGAATACTCTATTCCATAGAGTATATGTGCCCCAGTTTTGCAATCCATTCATCTGTTTGTGAGCATTTGAGTTGGTTCAAGGAGTGTGATTGCTAGATGGTGGTAGTTCTATTTGTAGATCTTTGAAGAATCTCCAAATTGCTTTCCACAGTGGCTGTGCCAATTTACATTTCCACCTGCAAGTGTAAGAGAGTTCCCCTTTCACCACACCCCTGCTAGCACTTACCTTTTTTCTTTCTTTTTTTTTTAATCTTAGTCATTCTGACTGGGGTTAGGTGGTACCTCATTGTAGTTTTGATCTAGATCTCCCTTACAATGAATGATGTTGAGCATTTTTCCGTATGCCTTTTGGGTATGTATATGTCATCCTTAGATGGTGGTGTTTTCAACTCATTCGCCCATATTTTAAAGGGTTGATGGTCTTTTTTCAGGGCAGTTGCTTGAGTTCCTTGTGTATTTTCGTTATCAGTCCCTTATCTGACACATAGTTTACAAAAATATTTTCCCATTCTGAGGGCTGTCTTTTTACATTAATTAGTGTGTCTTTTGAAATATAGAAACTCTTAATCAGGATGTAATCCCACTTGTCTATTTAGGGGATTATTGACTGTACTTTGGGGGTCTTATTTAAGAAGTCGTTGCCTGCCCTAGTGTCTCCCAGAGTTTCCCCAGATAGTGTTATTTTTTATCCTGCAACTTTCATGGTCAGAGAAGATGCTGGATATACTTTCTATGCTTTTCAATATGTAGAGGCCTGCCTCGTGCCCTATCATGTGGTCAATATTCAAAAGGTTCTGTGTTGAGATGAGCAAAAAGTGTACCTCGTGATTTTTGGATGGAAAGTTCTATAGATGTTTGTTAAGTCCATTTGATTTATGGTATCTTTTAGATCATTTATCTTTTAACTTATTTTATGACTACATGATTGATCCAGAGAAGATAGAGGGGTCTTGAGGTCTCCAACAATTAGTGTGTTGCAGTCTATCTCTCCTTTTAGATCTAACAGTCTTTCCTTTGCATATTTGTGTGCTCCTTTGTTAGGTGCATAGATATTTACAAGTGTTATACCTTCTTGATTGATTAACCTTTTTACTACAATATAGTTCCCTTCTTTGTATCTTCAAAGTTTTTGTTTTAAAGCCTATTTTGTTAGAAATTAGCATCATGACTTCAGCTCTTTTTCATTCCCATTTGCATGGAATACCTTTTTCTCACCCTTCACTTTTAGTCTATGTATGTCTTTACTGAGGAGATGTGTTTATTTTAGGCAACAAATAGAGGGTTTCTGTTTTTATTTTTTTAATTTTTTTTTTTATCCATACAGCCAGTCTGTGTCTCTTGATTGGAGAATTTAGTCCATTAACATTCAATGTTTTTAATCAATATTTCTGGACTCGTTCCTACCTTTAAGTTGGCCATTGTCTTGGTTGTCTTTTATTCCTAATTTCTGGTTGTTTGTTCTTTAGTTTTCCTGGAACAGTACTCTTTTCTGAGTTTCTTGAAGAGCTGGTCTGGTGGTGGCAAATTCTTTCAGGTTTTGTTTGTCTGAGGAGATTTTAATATTTTTTTCCCATATGAAGGATAATCGTGCAGGATATAATAATCTTTGCTGAAATTGTTTCTCTTTTAACACTTTCAATATATCTTCCCATTTTTTCTTGGCTTGCATTGTTTCCATTGAAAGATCCAGTGTTAGCCTGATGGGATTCCCTTCATAATTCTCTTGTCATTTCTCTCTTGCCAGTTTCAGTATCTTGTCTTTACCTGTGGTCTTGGTCAGTCTGGCTAAAATGTGTTTTGGGGAAGATCTTCAGTTGATTTTATTTGTGGTCCTTTGTATTTCTTGGGTCTGAATGTTTGAGTGCTTCTCTAGACTTGGAATATTTTCTTCCAGGGTTTTATGGAATAAAGTTTTAATGCCCTTATTAGTTTCTTCACCTTCTCGGATACCAATTATTCAGATGTTTGGGCGTTTGATGTATTCTAGTATTTCTTGTATATTATCCTCTTTTTTTCCCCTTCATTTTCTCTTTCTTTTTGATGCTTTTTTTCTAGGTTAGAAGTTTTATCTTCTACATTGGAGATTTGATCTTCAGCATGGTCTAATGGACATTTAATACTTCTGAGAGAGTTTTTATTTCATGTATTACAGACTTCATCTCTAATTGCTCCATCCGATTCTTTCTTATACTGCATATTTCTTCTTTCATATCATGGATGGACTTCCTAGTATCCTAATATCCTGTATTTCATTGTCTCTGTTCTGTTCCAACTCATAGAGTTTTGTCACCATAAATGTACTAAATTCTTTTTCTGATATTTTGGTAACTTCCTCTGTTTTTTTTTTATTTAACAGGTGGGGGGAGGGGAGTTATTATGTTCTTTTTATGGAGACATATTTCTGGTTTATTCAGAACTGAGGCTCTTCTACTTCTAGCCATTGGTAGATAGGTAGATATATTTACTTTTGTATACCTTTTAGGAGAATGTTTCTTTGACTGGAAAGAAGCGTGTTTCCCTTTTGCTGTGGGTTAATTTGCGCTGAAGTCTCTCTTCTGCTGTGTTTAGAATGTTGTCCCCACAGGAGGAGCCTCCTATTCAAGTGTGAGCAGTGATATCTCCTTTCTTCAGGTGGTTCAAGAAAGGAGGATCCCTGTTAGCCTCACAATACCAGGATATTCGAGAACTGTGATTCTAGCCTTGTCTAGTCCCTCTGGGACAGTGGAGGAAGAGGAGATGACAATATAATAGGGACGAAAAGAGTAAGAAGGAGAATAAAGAACAAACTCAGGAGCAGCATGCTAGTGTGGGCTGCAGACTATCTAGGGGTCTGGGGATGGAACTGGGGCTCTGCTGGAGAGCTGAGTTCTGTTCTGTAGGGTAAGAAGGAGTAGAAAATTAACAAAAGAAAGAAGAGAAAAAAAGAAAACTGCCTATCTTCCTGAGATGGATGTCTTTGGAGTTGGGAGAGCTGGAGTTGGGGCTATGGCCAGGGGCTATGCCTCAGGTCCCTTGCTGGCCAGGGGTTTGGGGATGAAACTGGGTCTCTGCTGGAGAACTGAGGCCTGTTCTTCCTGAGAGGTGTGTCTCTGGGTTTGGGAGAGCTCAAGCTGGAGCTGTGGACAGAGTGAAGGGAGAAGTTCTTTCTATGCACTTTAGTTCCCTAAGTGCAGGAAAGGTATCTATTTTACCTCAGATTGTATCAACATTACTTAGCACATAATAGACAAACCTAAAGTGATAAATTAATGAGTGCTTGATTGTTAAGATACAATATTTGAGAGTTAGAATGGTCTTTTTATCTTAAAATTATTTTTCCAAATTATTATTATTGGGAAGAAATGAGGAAGCTATTTAAGTGCAAGTATCTTTATTATGTTGCTGTAATGTATACGAAAAGAACAGAGCTCAGCAATTAGGTTTCTTTTTTTTTTTTTTTTTTTGAGAGGTTTTCATTATAGGACGCGTGCGCTCACCAGACAGTCAAAGAGAGACATAGAGACAGAAAGTGAGAAATCACTCCCCAGGGGAGATGGTCACACCGCAATCCCTTCTCCTCCATTCTCCTCTCGGGATCTTGGGCATGCACGCATACGCACCCGACTTGAGTTTTAAGCCACTGGGTCTGGGACGTGAACCGTGGTTGACTACGTGGGAGTCCAGTGACATAGCCATTACACTAACTGCTGGTTCCCTAGGTTTCTTATTTCTGAAATACTATCTACTTCTACTTTCTTTTTTTACATATTTTAAATTACAATTTTTATTGACATAAAATAATTATACATATTTATAAGATACAGTGTGGTTTTTCAATACATGTATACAATGTGTAATGCTAAAATCAGAACAATAAACATATCTACCTTCTCTGTCATTATTTTACGTTGTGAATATTCGAAATCTTCTCCAGCATTGTGTTGTCACTAACTGCAGTTATTCTACCATGATATAGTGATATAGATCCTGTTTTTCACTTCTAAAAAGCTGCTTGCAAACAGAAATTCCTGACACCTATTCCACTTTTGTAAATTGCCTGCTTCAACAGATTGCCAGTTTCTATAGAACTAGAGAAGGTGACACAGCTGTTTCTAATTGTTTTTGCCTGCAACACCTATAAGCCCTGACTATATAACCCCTGTAACTTTCCCAAGAAAATGTCCAGACTTTGGAGTGTAAATTCCTCTGGATCCACTGGCACAATGCCCCTGAGTTCTCCCACTCTCTCTCTGAATGGTGCTTGGTTTCTCGACAGTCTGTTTTCTGCAACAATAGTACTCTAGAACTTATTTCCCATATTTTCTTTCACTCTCAAATCTGTTAACCAAGTTCTTGCTATTCCTCTCACCTCATCTGTCTCTCAGCTTGTGGCATCCACTGTTAAAATTTCCAGTTCTATCTTTTAGTATCCACCTATGAATTAGAAAATGTAGAATTTGTTTTTTCATACCTGGCACATTTGTCTTTCAGTACCTGGCCCATTTCACTTAACATTATTTTCTCCAGATTCATCCATGTTGTCAAAAATGATAGCATTCCATCCTTTTCAGGGTTTAATGTTATTCTATTGTGTGTATATCATATTTTCTGCATTCATCATTTTTGACTACTTCATCCAATTCCATGTCTTAGCTATTGTAAATAGTGTTGTAATAAACATGGAAGTGCAGATATGTCTTTGACATACTGAATCCTTTAAATACCCAGTAATAGGTTTACTGAATCATAAGGTAATTCTATTTTTAGTTTTTTGAGAAATTACCATTTTTTTTCCATAATGGCTATACTAGTTTACATTTGTAACAACACTGTATGAGAATTTCCATTTTTCCACAACCCTGTCAGAACTTGTTACTCTTTCTTTTTTCCTTTCTTCCTTCTGTTACTCTTTCTTTTTTCCTTTCTTGCTTCATTTTGATAATCACAGTTCTTACTGGGGTGAGAATGGGGTGACTTCATTTTTATTTTGATTTGTATTTCCCTGATAATGTAGGACATTGCACATTTTTTTCATGTACTTGTCTATTTGTATATTTTGAAATATGCCTGTTCAGATAGATGGCCCATTTCTTCTTTTTTTTAAATTTAACTTTATTTATTTTAATTTGACCAGAGAGGGATAGAGTGAGAGAGAGGAGTTAGAAAGAAAGAAAACAAGCTCCCAGGCCCAGGACCCGAACCATGGTTGACCATGTAGGAATCCAACACCATTAACCACCATGCCACCTGCTGGCCCCTATTTCTTAATAAGTTTATTTATTTATTTTATGAGAGAGAGTGAAAGAAAATAAGAGATAGGTATCCTTAACAGGGTCTTTTCGCAGCAATTCACTCCCAGCCTCTGCCAATCTTAATTTTGAGTACCTATGTGCATGCCTAATTTATACATGGTGGCCTTAGGAGGCAAATATTATACCTTCCCATGTAGGTGGGCCTACCAAAATCTTGTTCTCCATTGCCCATTATTTAAATTATATTATTTGTTTATTTGCTTTTTTTTTCATTGTCAGTTGTTGGAGTTAATTGTATATTGTAGTTATTCCCTTGTTGGATATATAACTTGCAGATATTTCCTCTTATTCTTTAGGTTGTCGTCTCTCCATTACACTTTTTACTTGATGTAATCCAATTTGTAATATTTTGCTTTTGTTCCATGTGATTTTGAGGTTTTATTTTTAAAAATCTTCACCTAGACCACTGTCTTTAATTGTTTCTCCTAAGTTTTCTTCTAGTAATTTTATGATTCCTACTCTAGAGCATTGAAATACTTAAAATGAAAATATATCCATTTTAGATATACAATACATTTTTATTTCTAATGCATATTCTTTCAGAATAGTCTTATGAATGTTTAAAATATATCTGAAAGATATTAAATATAGAAAGTTACAACTGGAAGGGACCAGCAGATGGCATGGTGGTTACATAATTAGATTCTCATGAAGTCCACTGTGATTTGAGTCTAGGACCTAGAAGCTTAAAACTCATGCTGGGCATGTGTGCATGTTTGCCCAAAATTCCAAGAGGAGGATGGAGCAGAATGGATTGTGGTGTGGCCATCCCCCAGGGGGTAATTTCTTGATTTCTGTATGTCTCTCCAGTGAATGTACATGCCCTGTAGCAGAAATCTCTGTCTCTCTAAAAGTTACAACTGGCAATATTACAAAAAATATTAGAGGCAAATTTGAAAAAAACATTAGCTTCTAAGAGAATTGATGAATTAATAGGAGTTCTCAATATTTTCCTTACCCCTCTTTCATTGTTAAAAATGTCCTTTGTGGGACCAGCAGATGTCTTAAAGGTTAGGTCACTGAACCCCCATGTAGTTAACCTTTGTTCAAGTCCCAAATCGAGCAGCTTAAAACTCACACTGGGCACATGTGTGTGTATGTGTGTTCAAAATCCTAAGAAGAGAATGGAGGAGAAGGGACTGAGGCGTGGTCATCCCCCAGTGAGTGATTTCTCACTTTATGTCACACTGGCATTTGCACACACCCTATAGCAAAAAATCTCTCTTAAAAAATATTTTGTATTTTTCTTCAGTATGCAATTTTAAATACCAAAAATAAATAATTTAGAATTTCTCTTTCCACCACATTGGCCTGTTCCTTATCCCCTTTTCTGTCAAGACATCCTTTCTACTTTATTTCCCAAATGCTTAGTATATCATCATTGACTTTGTCAATGTTTTCAGGAATGGTGACAACTGATATCTTCAATTAGTGGACTTCCTTTTTTCTAATAGAATTTCACCTGTAAAATTGAAGAGTTTTCATTTGACTTTCTTCCTTCCTTCCTTTCTTTCTTTCTTTTTTTTTTAGAGGTTTTTTTTTGCTACAGAGCACATGCGCTTGCCAGAAAGACAGAGAGAGACAGAGAGACAGAAAGCGAGAAATCACCCCCCAGGGGAAATAGCCACGCCTCAATTCCTTCTCCTCCATTCTCCTCTTGGGATCTTGGGCACGCACACACACGCATCCAGTGTGAGTTTAAGCCACTGGGTCCAGGACTCAAACCACGGTCGACTACTTGGGAGTCCAGCATAGCCATTACACTAACTTCTGGTCCCTCATTTGGCTTTCAATAACAATGTTAGAACATTTAATTTTCTTTCCCAGAGCTAAGAAAAACAGAGAGAAAATAAGAGTGAGAGAAAGACAATACCTACAACAGGATCTTGACATTATGATACATCTTAGCCTTTGTTAGCCTTGGATCATGACCACACACATCTTCAGTGCACTCAGGGAAGTCTCTGCATGTGTACCCAGAACCCTCCTATCTTCATGTATAGTTTGGATGATGACTAAGTCATTTGGAAAGATAGTTTAGCAAATACCATAAGAATCAAATGTGAATGCTTTAGGAATCAAATATTCATATTCAAAGAGAGTAGATTTCAATTATGGAGTGATGAATGGTTAATGCATGTTATACATTCTAATGGTTAATGATATATATATATATATATATATAATCTATATGTATGTGTAAATATATATATATATGGAGAGAGAAGTAGGATTCCTGGATTATGTGGTAGTTTTATTTTTAATTTTTTGAGAAACTTTTATACTATTTTCCATAATAGATGTACTAATTTACATCCCCACCAATAGTGTAGTAGGCTTTCCTTTTTTTCCACATTCTCACCAACATTTGTTATCTTTTGACTTTTTGATAAAGACTATTCTAACAGGTGTAAGGTGATATTTCATTGTCATTTCCCTGGATATTAGTGATGTTGAACATTTAAAAAAATATTTCTGCTGTCCATTGGATGTCTGCATGAATACTGTGCATATCAGTCAAGAGAAAGAAAATTATATACATTATCATCACAAGATAGCTTTTCATTTTTTTGTCAATTTAAAGTACTCCCCCCCCCCACTCTCCTCTCTCTCTACCTGTTTCCCACCCACATATGACTTCTGTATTTACTATGTCTATTATCTACCATTGACTTCCCTGCTTCTATAACTTCCAAACTTTCAGTTTGCTACAGAGTGCAGACAATTAGTATATGTTGAGTGGGGACGTACAAAGTCTGTCTTTCATAGTCTGGGTAGCATTAAGTCTTCCATATTTTTCCACTTTGTATCAAATGTCAGGGTCTCATTGGTTTTTATGGCTGCGTCGTATTTCATAGAGTTCATATGCCACATTTTTTTCTTCTTTTTCTATTTTTAATTTCATTTATTTTTATACATTCAATCACATTATTATTTGGCTTACAAAATGGATATTACAACAGGTGAACATTTCTCCCCAGTACAATTGATAAAACTACAAAATATCTTCAACAAATACCACATTTCTTTGTGACATTAATGCTTTGCCTCCCTATTTTTCTTCTAAATGTCCTTCCTCAGACCATCCTCTTTCACACACACTATATCTGATATTTACAACTATATACTGTGTTTCTATATCCTTTAGTCAATTAGTTTCAGTCACAGAGTGTGGACACTCGGTATATATTAAGTGGGGACATACAATGCCTCTCCTTTATAGCCTGGCTTCCTTCACTCAACAGTAAATCTTCCATATTCATCTACTTCCTGTCAAAAGCCAGGGTTCTGTTGTTTTTTATGGCTGAATATTTTCCAATTGAGTATATGTGCCACCGTTTTTCTATCCATTCATTGTTTGTGGGCATTTGGGTTGTTTCCATGACTTAGCAATTGTGAATAGTGCCATAATAAACATTGATGTGCAAGTACTTTTCTGATTAAGTATTCTTCTGTCCTTTGGGTAGATACCAAGGATTGGGATTGCTGGGTCATATGGTAGTTTTATTTGTAGATTTTTGAGGAATCTCCAAATTGTTCTCCACAGTGTCTGGACCAATTTACATTCCCACCAGCAGTGTAAGAGAGTTCCCCTTTCACCACACCCCCACCAGCACTTACTGGTTTTTCTTTTTTAAACTTAGTCATTCTGACTGGGGTTAGGTGGTATCTCATTGTTGTTTTGATCTGCATTTCCCTTACAATGAGGGATGCTGAGCATATTTTTATATGCCTTTTAGCTATTCCTATGTCATCTTTAGAGAGGTTTTTTTTTTTTTGAGAGGTTATTGCTATAGGGTGCGTGCGCTTGCCAGACAGACAGAGAGAGACAGAGAGACAGAAAGCGAGAAATCACCCCCTGGAGGGATGGCCACGCTGCAATCCCTTCTCCTCCATTCTCCTCTTGGGATCTTGGGCACGCATGCACACGCACCCCGCGTGAGTTTAAGCCACTGGGTCCGGGACCCAAACCATGATCGACTACGTGGGAGTCCAGCAACATAGCCATTACGCTAACTGCTGGTCCCAAGAGTGGTTTTTTCAACTCATTCTCCCATCTTTTAATAAGATTGATCATCTGTTTTTGAACAGCTGCTTGAGTTCCTTGTAAATTCTGGTTATCTGTCTCTTTTCTGACATATAGTTTACAAAATATTTTCCCATTCTGAGGGCTGTCTATTCACACTAATCACTGTGTCTTTTGCCAAGCTGAAACATCTTAGTCTGATGTAATTCCACTTGTCTTCTTTGGGGATTATTGACTGTGCTTTGGAGGTCTTATTTAAGAAATCTTTCGCTACCCCAATGTCTCCCAGAGTTTTCCTGCTGTTTTCCAGGTGCAGTTTTATAGTTTGAGGTCTTAGATTTAGATCTTTGATCCACCTTGACTTCATTTCTGTCAGAGGTGAGAGGCAGGGGTTCAGATTTGTCTTTCTGCAAGTGGAAATCCAATTTTTCCAGGACCATCTGCTGAAGAGGTTTTCCTTTTCCTACTGGATTGACTGGTACCCCTTGTCAAAAATCAGTTGACTGTATGTTTGGAAATTTATTTCTGGGGACTCTATTCTGTTCCATTGGTCCATGTGTCTGTGTCTGTGCCAGTACCATGCTGTTTTGATTACCACAGCTTTGTAGTATATTTCTGGGTCAGGGGGTGTGATGCCACTTACTCCACTCTTCTTCTGCAGAATTCCTTGGGCAATACGGGGTCTTTTATGATTTCAGACAAACTTTATGACTGTCTTTCCTACATCTGTGAAGAATGTGTCTGGTACTTTGATTGGAATTGCATTAAATACATATATTAATTAGGGTATAATGCCATTTTAATTATATTAATTCTTCTAATTCAAGAACATGGGATATCCTTCCACTTTTTTATATCATTTTCAATTTCTTTTTTTTATCTTCTCGTAGTTTTCCTTGTGGAGGTCTTTAACTTCTTTGGTTAGATTTATCCCTAAGTATCTTATAATTTTTGTGGTATGGTAAATGGAATAACTTTTTAAAATTCTATCTCAGTCTGCCTGTTGTTCGTATATAGAAATGCTATAGATTTCTGGATATTAATTTTGTATCCTGCAACTTTACTGTATTCATGAATTACTTCCAGAAATATTTTCATAAAACCATTGGTCTTCTATGTACACAGTCATGTCATCTGCAAATAGAGAGATTTTCACCTCTTCTTTTCCTATTTCAATGCCTTTTATTTTTTTGTCTTTTCTAATTGCTTTGGAGAGGTATTCCAGTACTATATTGAAGAAGAGAGGAGAAAGTGGGCATCCTTGTCTTGTACCCATTTTTAGTGGAAAAGTTTTCAGCTGTTCTCCATTGAGGGTGATGTTAGCTATGGGTTTTTCATAGATAGCTTTTATTGTGTTGAGAACTGACCCTTCTATGCAGATTTTCTTGAGAGTCTTGATCATGTAGGGATGCTGTGTCTGGTCAAATGCTTTTTCTGCATCAATTGTTATGACCATGTGGTTTTTTTGTTTGTTGTTTGTTTGTTTGTTTGTTTTTTGAGAGTTTTTTTTTTTTTTTTTGCTATAGGGCACGTGCGCTCGCCAGACAGACAGAGACAGACAGAGAGACAGAAAGTGAGAAATCATCCCCCAGGGGGGATGGTCATGCCACAATCCCTTCTCCTCCATTCTCCTCTCGGGATCTTGGGCAGGCATGCACACGCGCCTGGCGTGAGTTCTAAGCCACCGGGTCCAGGACGTGAACCGCAGTTGACTACGTGGGAGTCCAGCGACATAGCCATTACAATAACTGCTGGTTCCCACCATATGGTTTTTATCTTTTTTCCTGTTAATATGGTGTATTTATGGTTTTCTGTATGTTGAACCAACTTTGTTTTCCTGAAATAAAGCCTACATGATCATGATGTATAATCTTTTTTATAAATTGTTGGATATGATTTGCTAATATTTTGTTGAGAGTCTTTGCATCTATATTCATCAGGGATATTGGTCATAGTTTTCCTTCCTTGTCCTGTCCTTATCTGGATGACAGTGATAGAAGCTTCATAGAATGAATTAGGGAGAGATTCACCCTTTAGAAATAACTTGAGCAGAATGAAGGTTAACTCTTCTTTGAGAGTTTTGTAGAATTCTGAAGTGAATCCATCAGGGCCAGGGCTTTTTTTTGTTGGAAGGTAATTTATTACTTATTTAATCTCCTGGCTTGTTGTGGGCTTATTCAGACTTTCTATATCTTCCTGGCTTAATCTAGGTAGATTATATTTGCCCAGGAATTTGTCCATCTCATCCAGATAATCTTGTTTCTTGGAATACAGATGTTCATAGTATCCTCTAATAATGTTTTGTATTTCTACTATGTCTGTTGTTATTTTGCCTGCTTCATTGCAGATCTGATTTAACTGGTTCATTTCTCTTTCTTCTTAATAAATTTCACTAGTGGTGTATCAATTTTGCTTATCTTTTCAAAGAACCAGCTTTTGCTTTCATTTATTTTCTGTATAGTTAGCTATTTCATTTATTTCAGCTCAGATCTTTATTATTTCCTTTCTTCTGGAGGTTTTTTGGATCTTCTTGCTGTTGCTTTTCCAATTCTGTGAGACATGATGTTAGGTGATCCATTCATCTTCTTTCCATCTTCCTCTTATGTGCACTAATTACTATGAACTTCCCTCTCATGACTGCTTTAGCAGTGTCCCAAAGATTATGGAAACTCCTCTCTTCCTTGTCATTGGCCTCCATGAATCTTTTGATTTCAGTCTTTATTTCTACAGTAGTTGTGAAGTTATGCAGCAGTAGGTTATTTAGTTTCCATATATTAGAGTATTTTTAAGGATTTCTCTTAAAATTAAACTTAAGTTTAATTCCATCATGGTCAGAGAAGATGCTGAATATAGTTTCTATGCCTTTGAATCTGTAGAGGCTTGCTTTGTGCCCTATGATGTGGTCAGTCTTCGAGAAGGTTCCATGTGGGGGTGAGAAAAAATTGTATCTCGTGGTTTTTGGATGGAAAGTTCTATAGTTGTCTGTTAAGTCTATTTGATTTACGGTATTGTTTAGATCCTTTATCTCTTTACGTACTTTTTGTCTGGATGATCTTTCCAGAGGGGATAGTGCAGTGTTGGGGTCTCCAATATTTAGTGTGTTGCAGTCTATCTTCCCTTTTCAATCTAACAGGCTTTCCTTCACATATTTGAGTGCCCCTGTGTTAGATGCATAGATATTAATAAGTGTTATATCTTCTTGATTGATTGCCCCTTTTACTACAGTATAGTGTCCTTCTTTGTCTCTTCTAACAGTTTTTGTTTTAAAGCCTATGTTGTCAGAAATTAGTATCGCAACTCTAGCTCCTTTTTCGTTCCCATTTGTATGGAAAACCTTTTCCAACCCTTCACTTTCAGTCTATGCATGTCTTTACCCATGAATTGAGTTTCCTGTAGCCAACAGATAGAGGGTTTCTGTTTTTTTTTTTTTTTTTTAATCCATTCAGCCAGTCTGTTTCTTTTGACTAGAAAATTTAATCATGTTATTATCGATGTTACTGGACCTATCTCTACATTTAAGTTTGCCATTGTCTTATTTCCCTTTTGCCTGTTTGTTTCTGGCTGTTACTTCTTTTGTTTTCCTGGAACAGTACTTTCTTCAGGGTTTCTTAAAGAGCTAGCCTAGTGTTGGCAGATTCTTTCATGTTTTGTTTGTCTGAGAAGATTTTAATCTTTTTTTTTTTCCCATATGAAGGATAATCTTGCTGGATATAATAATCTTGGTTGAAATTGTTTCTCTCTTAACACTTTCTTTCTTTTTTTTTGTTTTTTTTTTTTTTTGGAGAGGTTTTTGCTATAGGGCACGTGCACTCACCAGACAGACAGAAAGAGACAGAGAAATGGAAAGTGAGAAATCACCCCCAGGGGGGATGGTCAAGCCACAATCCCTTCTCCTCCATTCTCCTTTTGAACCGCTGGTCGACTACATGGGAGTCCAGCGACTTAGTCATTATGCTAACTTCTGGTCCCTCTCTTAACACATTGAATACATCTTCTCTTTCTTTTCTTGCTTGCATTGTTTCCACTGAAAAGTCTGGTGTTAGCCTGATGGGGTGACCTTTGCAAGTTACTTGTCGTTTCTCTCTTGCCAATTTTAGTGTTTTATCTTTATCTGTGGTCTTAGACAGTATGGTTAAGACGTGCCTTGGTGAAGATCTTCTTGAGTTGATTCTATTTGGGGTCCTTTGTATTTCTTGGGTCTGGATGTTTGAGTTCCTCTCTAGGCTTGGAAAATTTTCTTCCAAGATTTCATAGAATATATTTTCCATGTACTTATTAGTTTCTTCATCTTCCATGATGACAATTATTTGGATGTTAGGGCATCTAATGGAATCTAGTATTTCTCGTATGTTATCATTACTTTTTTTTTTGGTTGTTGTTATTTTCTCTATCTTTTTGGTGGTTTTCTCTAGATCAGAGGTTTTATCTTCTACATCAGAGATTCAATCTTCACCATGGTCTAATCAACTTTTAATACTTTCTAGAGGGTTTTTGATCTCCTGTATTACAGACTTCACCCCTAATAGTTCCATCTGATTCTTTCTTAGCGTGTCCACTTCTTTTTTCATATCATGGGAGGACTTTCTAATCTCCTCTAGTTCATTGTCTCTTTTCTGTTTGAACTCATAGAATTTGTTCACCATGAATGTTCTAAATTCTCTCTCAGACATTTTGGTAACATCCTGTTTTATCAAAACATAGAAGGAAGTCATTGTGTTCTTTTGATGGAGACAAGTTTCCTGCTTTATTCAGACCTGAGGCTCTTCTTCTAACCATTAGGAGATGTGTTCCCTTTGGAATACCTTTTAAGAGAACATTTCCTCAAATAGGAGCAAGTATGTTTCCCTTTTGCTGTGGACTTAAGACTTCCGAAGTCTTTCTTCTGTTGTGTTTAGCAATGTGATCTGAGGAGGAGTATTCTATTCAGGTGTATGAAGAAAAGTATCTCCTTTTTCACAGGTGGTTCAGTAAAAGGGAGGATCCCAGAGAGTCTTAAAATATTGGCTGACAGAAATGGGGTCTCTAGCTTGGGAGTCCTGAGGCTGGAGCTGGGTCGAGGAGCCCCACCTCAGTGTCCCTTATGCCAGGCGTCTGAAGATGGAAGTGGTGTGGCTTTAGAACTGAGGGTGCTCCTGGCTGACAGTGATAGGGGTCTTTGGTTTGGGGGTCCCAAAGCTAGAGCTGGGGTGGGGAGCCCTGACTCTATGTCCCTTATTCCAGGGGTTTAAAGATGGAAATGGGCGCCACATTTTTTTCAATCCAATCATTAGTTTTTGGACATTTGGGTTGATTCCATGTCCGAGAGATGTAAATAATGCTACAATAAACATAGATGTGGAAGTGTTTTTCAGATTAAGAGTTTTGCAATCCTAAGTGTGGTAATACTGGGTCATATAGTAGTTCTATTTTTAGGTTTCTGAGGAATCTTCATATCATTCTCCAAAGTTATTGAACTAATTTTCATTCCTACCAACAGTTTAGGTAGGCCCCCTTTGCACCACAGCCGACCCAGGACATTATTATTATTATTATTATTTTATTTTAGTCATTCCAATGAGGTTAAATGATATCTCATTGTGGTTTTGATTTTCATTTCCTTTATGATAAGAGATGTTGAGAATATTTTCATATGTTTTTGGGTTGTTCATATGTCTTCTTTAGAGAACTGTCTGTTCAGTTTATTTCCTCATATTTTAATTGAATTGATTTTCTTTTTTGTGCTTAAGCTGCTTGAACCACCTATATATTCTGGTTATCAGTCCTTTAACTGAGGTAGAGTTTTCAAATATATTCTAGCACTATGAGTGCCATTTTCTCACTTTACTTATTATTTCGTTGGCTGTGCAGAAGCTTCTCAGCCTAATATAGTCCTATTTGTCTGTTTTAGGAATTATTACCTGTGCTTTGTAGGTCTTATTTAAGAAAATTTGCCTACTCCAAGTTCTCCAAGAACTTGTGTCTTCTTGTGTTTTACACCAGTACTTTTATAGTTTGAGATTTAATGTTTACATCCTCCATCCATTTTGAGTTAAGTTTTGTTAGTGGTGAGAGATAAAGACCCACTTTCATTCTTCTTCAGGTGATACCCAATTCTCCCAGTACCATTTGCTGAAGAGATTTTGTTTTTCCCACTGGATTGTTTTGTGCCCTTTGTCAAGGATCAGTTGGCAGTATGTTTTGGGGACATTTGATGGTTCTCAGTTCTGTTCCCTTGGTCTACATGTCTGTTTTTGTGCCAATACCATGGTGTTTTAATTATCACAACTTTGTAAGATGTTTTGAGGTAAGGAAGTGAAATACCTGCTACTTTATTCCCTTTTCACAGCACTGCTTTGGCAATACTGGGCCTTTTTTGCCTCCAGACAAATTTTATGATTTTTTTCTTCTATTGCTGTGAGGATATCCCTGGCAGTTTGGTTGGGATTGCATTAAATCTGTAGATTAATTTGGATAGGATTGACATCTTGATTATATTAATTCTTCCATTCCAGGAACATGGGATATTTTCCCACATTTTTGTATTTTTTATTTATTTTTCTAGTATTTCATAGTTTTCATTGTAGAAGTCTTTGACATCTTTGGTAAGGCTTTTTCCTAGATATCTTATTGGTTTTGTAGCTATTGTAAATTTGATGTCTTCTTTCAATTATATCTCAGTTTGTCCATCGTTGGTGTATAAAAGCTATAGACTTTGGTATATTGATTTTGTATCCTGCCACAATTATATCTCATTTTGTCCATTGTTGGTGTACAAAAATGCTATAGACATTGGCATATTGATTTTGTATTCTGCCACTTTACTATATTCATTTATCACTTCCAGGCAGTTCTTTTTCTTTTCTTTTCGTTTTTTTTTTTTTTTTTTTTTTTTTTTTTTTTTTTTTTTTTTTTGGTTGGGGTGGTTGTGTTTTACTGTGTGTGTGTGTGTGTGTGTGTGTGTGTATTTTTTAGGATTTTCTTTGTATTACATCATAACATCTGCAAATAAAGATAATTCACTTCTATTTTTCCTATTTGTATGCTTTTTATTTAACTCTCTTGTCTAATTGCCTTGGCCAGAATTTCTAATAGTGTGTTAAAAAGGAATGGAGGAAGTAGGAAGCCTTGTTTTGTTCCAGTTTTTAGTGGAAAAGCTTTCAGCTTTTCCCTATTAAGTATGATGTTAGCCATGGATTTTTCATAGATGACTTTTATTGTGTTAGAAATGTCCCTTCTGTGCTGATTTTGCTGATTCTTAGTCATGAAGAAATGTTGTATTTTATTGAATACTTTTTCTGCATCAGTTGACATAACCATATGTTTTTTATCTTCCCTTTTGTTATTGATAACTTCAGGTGCTTGCCTCCTTTACCAAATGTTCAGCTCTTGATGAAGTGGTAGCAAGCTAAGGAGGTATAACCTAGTGAAGAGGATCAAGTTGCATACTGCAAAAAGCAAAGTGTATGCAGGTTGTTGTACCAAAAGTCCCAAAGTGCTCCCAGACCTCGAACGACTATAGACTCATCCAAGGAGGCCTGAGAAGACCAGGTTTGAGTCTCTTGGCAGGCTGACAGGGTGAGCACAGGCCATGATGGGCCACTGTGTGGGAAAAATTCCACAGCTCCTATCAGGTCTCAAGTGTGGACTCACCCAAGGAGGCCTGCCCAGACCAGGATTGAGTCTCTCCACCTTAAATTTTTTATCCACTAATATATGTCATTACTACTGTTATTCAAATTAATTAAGTAACTAATCCTTTTGCTGACTTAACTTGAGCACCCTAGAACGAACTGAATGCATAATGTCTCAGTTACAAGCTCTAGAGTTCACATAATTTTGAGAGAGATCAGCTTTGGGGGGCAGCAGATTGTGTAGAGGTTACATTATTGGACTCCAACATCATTGACCATGGTTCAAGAACTGGACCGCTGGCTTGAAACTCATGCTGGGCATGTGTGTGTGCACGCCCAAGATTCCAGAAGAGTGGAGAAGGGATTTGATTGTGGTCATCCCCCTGGGTGGTGATTTCTCACTTTTCCTCTAACTTCCTCTGTCTCTCTCTCTCTCTGGCAAGTGTACTTGCCGTAAGGTAAAAATATCTTTTAAAAAATGGTCAGCTTTGTCCATTTTTTAAAAATTACTTTCATTTATTTATTTTTACATATTTCCACAAACATTTACTTTACATAGCAAAAAATTTTAGCTAATACTCCATAATTCTTGACAGTTTACAAACAACTTTCAAAATTTCAAAATACTGAATTTTAAAGATAATGTTCAAAATATGTCTTATAATTTTGTATAATTTTATAACTCTAACAACAGAAGCAGTATGGTTTCAAATGTATATATATATTTTAGAGTACAGACACTCGATATATATTAAGTGGGGACATACAATGCCTCTCCTTCATAGCATGGCTTGCTTCACTCAGCAGTGTTTCTTTCATTAACTGATTTATTCCATCAGAAAGATAGAAATTCAGAAGTGGGAAGTATGTTTTCTTTTTCTTTTTCTTTTCTTTTGGAGAGGTTTTTGCTATAGGGTGCATGTACTCGCCAGGAAGACAGAGAGAGACAGAGAGACAGAAAGTGAGAAATCACCCCCCCAGGGGCATGTCCACACCACAATCTCTTCTCCATTCTCCTCTCAGGATCTTGGGCACTCACGCACATGCACCCAGTGTGAGTTTAAGCCACTGGGTCTGGGACTTGAAATGCAGTTGGCTGCATGGGAGTCCAGTGACATAGCCATTACACCAATTGATGGTCCCATTTCTTTTTTTTTTTTTTAGTATACTTTATTTTTAATGTAGTAATTGCTATTTTATCCATTGATATGCTTTTTATTTTTTTATTAGTACACTTTGTTTCTGTAGTAATCATAATCAAGAAAAAATAATGAGGAATAAGCAGTTCTTTCAACTGCACGCAAGGGACAGAGACTAGCATGAAAGAACAAGACCTAGGAATAGCTCTAGGTTAAGCAAACAATGTCATTCCAGAGAGATCTGAGAATGCGTGAGCAGACAAGGTGTGCATCTTTTTGCCACGATAAGTTGTCCTATTAAAGTAGAAGTTATCAACTATGAAAAGTAGCTTCTGCCTATTACACTCACAAAACCTTTTCACTTTTCCACCATTCTGTTCACAGATTAATTTTCCCTAAGAGAAGAGAAGGGACTATGAGTATAACAGGTGAAATTTAACCCTATATATTTTGTCTAAGAAACAAACAAATGAAGCTAGTATTCAGGTAGGTAATGGCAAGCAAAGTATAAGTAAAATCTCTCTGGTGAGCATTTCCCATTCAAACAAAAAATTCTTAGAGAAAAGTTTTTGCTATTAATACTTTAATAAGGGCAATATATATATAACCCGTGACTGTCCCAGGAAAATTAATACTATAGCTGCTTGGATTGAGAAAGATGTATTATGCAACAAGCAAGTGTGAAGTAGATCTAAAAACACAACTTTGAATTATAAGTACAAATAAAAGTATGATATAAACTTTGAAGAAAGAGGATAGTACATGGATCTGTAATGTGTATCATGCTGGGTAAAGACACTTTACAATCTAAATGATGTATAGTGATTGAATGTATAAATAATAATAATAATAAAAACAAAGAAAGGAAAAGAAAGAGAAAGAAAGCAAGAAAGAAAGAAAAAAAGAAAGAAGAAAGAAAGAAAAATTAGAAAAATAATAAAGTGCCTAGGATCAAACCTGGTCCAATGAGATTTGAAAGCCCCCCCCCCAAAAAAAAGTAAATAAGTAAAACATAAAAAATAAAAATACCACAAGTATAAATAATTCATTCAAAAGGCACCTTGGATTACTAAATATACATTTTGTGATGATTTTACAGTAGACTGTCAAAGTCAAAAAACTGCCACAAAGTTGTAACATTTATGGTTTTTCATCTTTAGTTTCCACCCAGTGTGGATAAAATAACTAAGAGCAGTGAAATTATTTTTAATCATTTTTATTTTTTAAATTTACATTTAATCACGATATACCTTAACAGTGTACAATATTGCTTTTTCCAACAAGAATACAGTGCATATCACTCAAGACAAAGACATTGCCATATACATTATCATTAGCAATAACTTCATTTTCATGTCAATTGAATGTATTGTTTTTCCCATCCCCCTCCCTTCCTCCCTTACTCTGTTATCTAACCCCATATTACCACTATCCTTACTATCTCTAGTACCTATAATTGCCTTTCCTACCACAACTATACTTTCAAAACTTTCAGTTTCTGCTATATAGCACAGACATTTGGTAAATTATTTATTTATTTTTTTTGAGAGGTTTTAGCTATAGGGCACTTGCGCTCGCCAGACAGACAGAAAGGGAGAAACCTCCTAGGGGAAATGGCCATGCAATCACGCAATCTCTTCTCCTCCATTCGTGCCCAGCGTGAGTTTAAGCCACCAGGTCCAGGACTTGAACCACGATCAACTACGTGGGAGTTCAGCGACATAGCCATTATACTAAGTGCTGGTCCCCTGTAAAATTCTTTAACTCATGCCCAATGTTCTCTCTTGTTGTATGGTCAATGATCCAGCAGAGGGGGCACATGTTAGTAAATGATGAAATTCTAATAGAATATGGAAATATCTTGTATAGATATCTACAATAATACAGATATATAAATAATATAATTAATCTGTGACTTTACTGTTGGCTTATATTTTAAAGAATTTAGTGTGGTGATATTTTCCTTTAAAAAACATATTGTGTTTTCAGTGAGATCTGTCCTATTGTGCAAATTTCATTGAACGGAGTTTTCAATTTCTCTATTCGAAAATGTTCTGAGATCAGGGAGGAGGAGAAAATGGCTTCATGTACTTTTCATCATTTCAAATATCATTTTTTAATTTGTTTTTTTTTGTTTTTAATATTGTTATCATTTATAACCTGAAGACACATTTTTTTTTTTTTTTTACAAAATACTTTATTTTCAAGCTTTTCTTTAGAGTGGTCAACCAAAATACTAAATACTATGGGCTTTGTATGTTAATCTTCTAAAAGGATAGAAAATAACACAAATATATCTTTTATTTTGATGAGATCATATTTGGTTCTCTTGATTTGGGGTACATATTCATATCCATAGCAGATAGTCTCAATTCATGAAGATCAGGGCAAACTTACATTGAGTTGTCAGAAAAGTCATGATGCATTTTTACATAGAAAAACACATCATGGCTTTTCTGACAACCCAATAGTAGAAACAGTTTGATATTGATAGTTCGACTAAAATGAATAAAGTACAAAACTCATCTTTGAGGGAACCAGCAGTTAGTGTAATGGCTATGTCGCTGGACTCCCACGTAGTTGACCGCGGTTCGCATCCCAGACCCAGTGGCTTAAAACTCACGCCGGGTGCGTGTGCGTGCATGCCCAAGATCCTGAGAGGAGAATGGAGGAGAAGGGATTGTGGCGTGACCATCCCCCCTGGGGGGTGATTTCTCGCTTTCTGTCTCTATGTCTCTCTATCTGTCTGGCAAGCGCACACGCCCTATAGCAAAAACCTCTCCAAAAAAAAAAAAACCCTCATCTTTGGTAAATATTGTAAATATTGTTGATTTTTAGCTTAAAAAATGCAAACATATTAAAAAATAAAGACGTCACCAATGACTGAAAGATGTTTACTTACTGATATTTGTTTTCCAAAATAGAAAACCTTTTTTTTCTATAATGTGTAAAAAAGTTACACATTCATGGGTCAAATGGTGGCATGGTAGTTAAAGCAGCTGGATCCCACAAGGTTGAATGCATGGTTTGAGTCCTGGAAGTGATAGCTTGAAAAACACACCAAGTGTGCCCCAAATCCAGAAAGGTGAATGGCGGAGGAGCGACTTCAGTATGGCAATACCTCATGGGAAGTACTTTCTCACATTCTCTCCTCTCCTCTCCTCTCCACTCCTCCTCTACTCTCTCTCTCTCTCTCTCTCTCTCTCTATCTCTATCTCTATCTCTCTTTCTCTCTCATCTTTGGTGAGTGCACATACCTTCTGGCAAAAAAATTTACAAATTCAGATATAAAGAATATAATAAAATGATACATATTTACAGATAATCACTACTATTAATTCCATTATTTTAATATATAGCCTTAACTAAAACACTTGTTTTAGTCATATGTATTTTTTACACAAAAATATCATACTATATGCATTATTTGCAACCTGCTTTTAACCTAATAAAATCTATGAGCAGTCGTTCATGTTAATAAATAGAGATTATAACACCATAAGTGAATATACTTTAATGACTGATCAGTTCCACATTGATGAATACTTAGATTGTTTTCAATTTTTCTATGCTACGAATCATGCTTCAATGAACATTCTTGTATATATATGTTTTGATTAAGGTGCACTATTACTTCCTTAAAAAAAAAGCAAAAATAGGTTAAAGACACAGATATTTTAAAATTTGAACCCAAATCATCAAACATTCTCCACAAAACTTTCATCAGTTTATATAAACTGTATGTGAAAATGCTTCTATTCCAAATTCCTTTGATGTTTAGTTATCTTAATGGCTTCATATTCTATTTTAGTCCATTGATGCATTAATTCTCACTCAGATATAGCACTATTTAATTATAATATTAAAGGATAGATTATTTTTTATTATTCAACTTAATAAAAGAGTTCTTGGTCATTTAAATGTAATATTTTTAACTGAGACAATATTAAATACAGTGAAACACTGAGATCTTAAATGTGCAATTCAAAGAATTTTGCCAAATGTGTACACTCATGTAAACAACATTTCTATTAAGACATGGAACTTTTCAATCAATTCCCAAACCTTTCTTGAAACTCTTATTATTTCACTCCGCCACACAAACAGTGTTTCTGATTTATATCATCAAAGATTAGTCTGCTGTCTCTTCAATTTCATGTAAGTTGAATTATACAATATGTACACTTTTCTGTTTGGTGTTTTTTATTCAACAAATTTTCAAGATTCATTCATATGGCTGTGAAAATCAGTAGTTCATTTACTTTTATTGTTCAGTAGCATCCATTGTTTGATTCTCTTGGCGATAAGCAATTATATTGCTTTCAATTCTTGATTATTATAAATAATGGTGTTGTAAACATTCTCATACATATCTTATTATGGGCAATATTTTTATTTCTTTTGGTTAAATGCAGAAAAATTGAATTGTTGCATCATGGGATAAGTGTATATTTAATCATATAAAAACTGATGTACAGTTTTTCAAAGTGCTTGCACTATTTTATATAACCAATAGTAATATATGAGAATTCCAATGCCCCACATTTGGTATCTTCAATATTTTGAATTTGAGCCATATATATAAAATAGTCGAATAGTCTAATTGTGGTTTTAATTTGCATTTTGATAGTGATAATAATGTTGAAGACTTTTTCATGTGGCTATTGGCTATCTCTATCTTTTTTTAGTTTTCTTTTTTCTTTTTTTTTTTTTTGCCATAAGGTACATGCACTTGCCGTAGACAGAGAGAGACAGAAACAGAGAGAGAGAAAATGAAAATTCACCCCCCAGGGGGCGATAGCCACGTTGCATTCCTTTATCCTCTATTCTCCTCTCAGGATTCTGGGCATGCACACATTCATGCCTGGCATGAGATTCAAGTCATTGAGTCCAGAACTTGAACTGCAGTCAGCCATGTGGGAGTCCAGGGTCCTTTTTTTTTT
>NW_006203511.1:176141-186579 GCF_000334495.1 Tupaia belangeri chinensis | reverse complement strand
TTTTTAAGAGTTTTTTGCTAAAGGGTGCGTGCACTTGCCAGAAAGACAAAGAGAGATACAGAGATATAGAAAGCGAGAAATCACCCCCCAGGGGGAATGACCATGCCACAATCCCTTCTCCTCCATTCTCCTCTCGAGATCTTGGGCATGCATGCACACGCGCCTGGCATGAGTTTAAGCCATCGGGTCCAGGACTCGAACCACAGTTGACTATGTGGGAATCCAGCGACATAGCCATTATGCCAACTGCTGGTCCCAAGGGTCTTAGCTAGCATGCCACCTGCTGGCACCTCTCTTAATTTTTTTTTTAAATTTCCTTTTTATATGTGCATATAGTCACTGTACATCTTTATGGTGTACAACATGATTTTTCCCAGCATAAATACAGTTCATGTTAGCCAAATCAAAGGTAATACCACATATATTATCAGCAGCAGATAACTTTTCATTTTTGTGTATATTAAATGTGTTCTTTGATTGGGACCAACAGATAGCATAGCAATTATATCACTTGGACTCCCACATGGTGGTTCAAGTCTCAAATCTGGTGACTTAAAAATCACACCAGGTATATGTGTATGGGTGCCCAAAATCCTGGGAGGAGAATGGAGAAGAAGGGATTGTAGCATGGTCATCCACCCCGGAGGGGTAGTTTTTCACTTTCCCTCTCACTGTGTCTGTCTCTCTCTCTAGGATTAAGTGATGTTTTGATTTGCATTCCTTTTATGATAAGAGATGCAGAGTATGTTTTCGTATGTTTTTTGGTTATTCATATGTCTTTCTTGGAGAGTTGTCTGCTCAGCTTATTTGCCCATCTTTTAATAAGATTGGTTATGTATTTGCAGGTAAACTGCTAGTGTTCCCTTTATATGCTGGTTATCAGTCTCTTGTCTGAGACATAATTCCAAAAATATTATCCCATTCCAAGTGGTGTCTCTTCATTGTAATTTTTGTTTCTTTTGCTGTACAGAAACTTTTCAGCTTAATGTAATCCCATTTGTCTACTTTGGAACTATTGCTTACATTTTGTGGGTCTTGTTTAAGGAATCTTTCTCTACTCCAAGGTTCTCAAGATTTTCCACCCAGTGCTTTTATAGCTTGGGGTTTTCTATTTAGATCTTTAATCAATTTTGAGTTGATTTTGTTAATGGCGAGAGATAGGAGTCCAATTTTATTTTCCTGCAGGTGGATATCCAGCACCATTTGCTGAAGACATTCTCGATTTCCCACTGAATTATCTTGTGCCATTTGTCAAGAATCAGTTGACTGTATATTTTGGGGTTTATCATGGGGGTCTCAGTTCTGTTCCTTTGGTCTATCTGCCTGTTTTTGTGCCAAAAAGACTATAGATTTGTGTGTGTTGATTTTGTATCCTGTCATTTTAATGAATTTATTTATCAGTTCCAGGAGTTATTTTTGAAAATTCTTTTAGATTTTCTATGTATATGATTATATCATCTGTGAATAGAAATCATTACACTTCTTTTTTTTTTTTTTCTATTTAAATACATTTTCTTTGACTCTCTTGTCTGGTTGCATTGGCTAGGAATTCCAGTACAATCATTTCACTTCCTTTTTTCCTATTTAAATACTTTTTATTTGACTCTAATGTCTGGTTGCATTGGCTAGGAATTCCAATACAAAGGAGTAGAGAAAGTGTGCGGGCTTGCCTTGTTCCAGTTTTTATTATAAAATCTTTTAGCTTTTTCCATTTAGCTTGATGTTTGCTATGGGATTTTCAAATATGGCTTTTATTGTGTTGAGAAATGTCCCTTTTATGTCAATTTTGCTGAGACTCTTAATCATAAAAGGATGTAGTATTTTATCAAATACTTTTTTCTGCATCAATGGGTATGATAATATAGTTTTTAATCTTTCATTCTCTTAATGTGATATACTACATTTTGTGTTTTGTGTATGTTGAACCATCCATGCATCTCTGTAAGAAAGCCAACTTCATCATGGTGTATAATCTTTTTAGTGTGTTGCTCGATATGATTTGCCAGTATCTTTTTGGAAAATTTTGGAGCTGTATTCATTAGATTTCTTTCTTTTTTGTGTGTGTGTGTGTTATGTACTTGTGTGTTTTGGGAATTATGGTGATTGGGACTTCATAGGATAAATTTTAGAAAGTACCTTACTTTTGGATCTTTAGACATAATTTGAGGAGAATTAGGCCTAGCCTCTTCTTTCAACATTTTGTAGAAATCAGAAATGAAGACATCAGGACCTGGGCTTTTCTTTTGGTAGAATATATATTACTGATTCAACCTCCTTGCTTGTTATTGGTCTATTCAGGCTTTGTAGATCCTCTTGATGTAATCTTGGTAAATTATAAGTGTCCAGAAATTTGTCCATCTTACCTAGTAGTTATTTTTATTGGCATATAATCACTAGAAGTGTTCTCTCATGATATTTTGTATTTATGTTATGTCTGCTATAATATCACTTGTTTCATTGTTGTTTTGATTCATCTGGTTTCTTTCTCTGTTTTTCTTGATTAATCTAGCTGATAATGTGTCAATTTTATTTTCTCAAAGAACCAGTTTTTAGTTTCATTTATTTTCTTTTTAGTTCTTTTTAAAAATTAATAAATTAATTAATTTTTCATTTCATTTTCTTTTATACATTCAATCACATTATTATTTGTCTTACAAAATGGATATTTCAAATGGGGAACATTTCTCCCTAATACAGTTGATAAAACTACAAAACATCTTCAACAAATAATACCACATTTCTTTGTGACATTAATACTTTGCCTCCCTATTTTTCTTCTAAATGTCGTTCCTCAGAACCTCCTCTTGCACACATACTACATCTGGTATTTACATCTCTATACTGTGTTTCTATATTCTTTAGTGAATTAGTGGACACTCAGTATATATTAACTGGGGACTTTTATTCTCTATTTCATTTATTTCTGATCTTATCTTTATTTCTATGCCCTCAGCATTTTTTTTGTTTTTATTTTTCCAGTTCCCTGATATGTGTTGTTAGGTTGTTTATTTACCATTTTTCTGTATTTTTTTCCTTGTGATCACAAATTGCTATGTGTCACTCATATTATGACTGCTTTTGTTTTTGTCTATAGAATATAAAAACTCATCTTTTTTTTTCCCCCATTGGTTTCCCTGATTTTTCAATTTAAGCCTTACTTTCTTCAGTGCTTGTGATGTCATACAGGAATAGGTTGTTTAGTTTCTTTAGTTTTTTTCCATAGTTGATTTTTCTTTTTCTAAAAAAATAAATTGTTTATTTACTTTTACTTATATTTTTAAATTTTTCTTCTCATTTTTTAAGCATTCAATCGCTATACATAATTTGGCTTGTAAAGAGAATATGAAATACACTTCAAACCAGTCCAGTTGAGAATACTATACACATTATGATCAGCAGGCAATAAATCATTTCTGTGTCCCACAAATCTCTTGACTCTGTTTTCTCCCTGATTTCCTTCCCTGTACTCTTCCCTTTTCCCACCCTCCCTCTGCTCTGTCTCCAGTGTCCATAACTATTTTCACTGCTTTTATTTCCTCCACTCTTTCACTCTCTATTATAGAGTATAACCAATCGGTATATATTAAGTAGAAACTTACAATCTCTCTCTTTTATAGCCTGGCTTGCTTCACTCAGCAATATATCTTTCATATTCAGCAACTTTCTATCAAATGCCAGGGTCTTATTTTGATGACTGAATAGTATTCCATAGAGTATATGTACTATACTTTTTCAATCCATTCATCTGTTTGTGAACATTTGGGTTGGTTCCAGGTCTTAGCAATCGTGAATAATGCCAGAGTAAACATTGATGTACAAACAATTTTCTGATTGAACATTCTCCTATTCTTAGGGTAAATATCCAGGACTGGGATTGGTGGATCATGTCACAGTTCTATTTGTAGGCCTTTCAGGAACTTTCATTTTGTTTTCCACATAGCTGAACCAATTTACATTCCCACCAACAGTGTAGGAGAGTTTCCCTTTCACCACAACCCAGCCAACACTTAACATTTTGTTGTTGTTGTTGTTGTATTTTTAATCTTTGCCATTCTGACACGGATTAGGTAGTATCTCATTGTAGTTTTAATCTGCATCTCCTTTATGAGGAGGGATGATGAGCATTTCTTCATATGCTTTTTGGCTGATCATGTGTCTTCCTTAGAGAGTTGTTTGTTCAGCTCCTTTAATTGGATTCATTTCAGGTAAGTCACTGTAGTTCCCTGTGTATTCTGGTCATTAGTCCCATATCTGAGGCATAGTTTACAAAAATAAGCTCCAATTTCAAGGGTTGTCCATTCACACTAATTACTATGTCCTTTGGTGTGGAGAAACTTCTTAATATAATACAATCCCACTTGTCTATTTTGGGGATTATTGTCTGTGCTTTGGGAGTCTTATTTAAGAAGTCTTTGCCTACTCCAATGTATTCCAGAGTTTCTCCAGTAATTTCTACCAGTAGTTTTATAGTTTGAGGTCTTAGGTTCAGACCTTTGGTTCATTTTGAGTTGATTTTTGTTAATGGTGAAATATGGGGATCCAGATTCCTCTTCCTGCAGGTGGATACCCAGTTTCTCCTTAATATGATCATTATACATTATATACATGCTTTGTAAAACCACACTTAACCCACAAAGATGTACAACTATTATATGCAAATTAGAAATGACAATAAAATAGTTATTTTAAAAATGTTTCACAGTGGTGGCTGTGCATTATAAAATAATTACTGGGAAAGTTTTTTTTTTTTTTTTGCCTGTCAGACACATGTGTTCATTGAAGAGAAACAGAAAGGGACAGAAAAAAGGGGGATGTGTGGAAAATCACTCTGCAATGGCTATGCTGCAATTCATTTTCCCCTACGCTCTTCTTGGGATTTTAGGCATGAATGCTCGTATGTCTGGTATGTTTCTCAAGCCCTCCGTCTAGTACATAAACCATGTAGTTGGTCATGTGGGATCTAGTTACTTTAACTTTCATGCTACATGCTGGCCCCAAAACAACAGGTTGGGGCTTGAACTGCATAGTCATTATGTCAGATCTAGCTGCCTTAACCTTCACACCACATGGAGACTTGAGGGATTTTAAAACTTGGAGTTTCTTTTTGGTATGGGTCTCAGACATGAGTACTTTAAAAAAGTCATTTAAGGGATTTTATTATGAAGTTAGGATTTATATTTATGATCTGTTTTTTAAAAAATTACTTAAGAGCCTTCTTTTCAAACACCTAGGGAATCAAGAATTCATGTGAATATGAGGTGGGACTGGCCCTGCAGTTTTAATTGAAAAGCTTCTGCTCCAAAGCTCTCCTTCCTGTCCGACATCTAGCAAAACAAGGTAGGGTAGTCTCTGCCTTCTTTTTCTTGTCTCTGCCTGTCTCTCTCTTTCACTCACAGTTTTTCTTTTTTAAATATATCTTTTTAAACATCTTTGTCTCTGACTTCTCCTTTATCTTGCTAGTTTCAGAATCCATGTGCATCTGAGGTGGGCCTGGCTGTGCGTCTTTTGTGCAACATGCTTGCGCTCCACATCATTTTTTTTTGCCTTTTTTAAATGTTTTTCTGTTTTTATTTATTTATTTATTTTTATTTTGTTTTAGTCTTTTCTCTTTGTATCCTTTCCTTTATTTGACTTTCTCACCTTGCTTTTCAGCTTCAACACGCTGAGTGTTCAAACAGTTTAGGTGCAAACTAGCAAAACATCTGAATACATTTAGACTCATAAGAATCCTCCATACCCACTGAACTACTACAAAAAGGGCAAAACTCATCTTCATAAATCTGAATTCAAATCTCTTTCTGTGGATACCATGTTGCAAAAAACAGTAGTAGAGGAGAGATTGGCGTAGAAGTACCTCACAGTAAAGTAAAACATATGAGCATGCAGTTACAGAAATCTCCAATAAATTAGTCAAACATGAATATACCACCAAATGATTTAAAAACAAAGAGAGATTAAGTGAACAGCAAGGAGAAATATGAAGGTGCAGAGAGAGTATGTCTCATCTCCCACATGCCTATGAATCTTCTATTAAAACCCTGCAACTGAGCCATGGTGTACCTGTTGTTTAGGAACTGGGAGGCCTTTCTAATATCCAGTTCTATTGACAAAGGTACAGGTTGCTTGGTGAGCATCAGGGAAATCAAACTGCAGAGATATTCCAGATCATCTCCTCCCCCACCACACTGCTAATGCTCAGAATTAACTCCAAAAAAGTAGGAATAAATGTATAATCCATCAGATGACAAGAAACCACTGCAGAGGCACAAAAATGATGAGAAACCAAGAAACTATCCCTCCCCAAGGGAAAAGAACAGCTCATCATCATCCACAGACAGTACAAAGAACTCGTGGAAATGTCAGATAAAGAATTAGGAATATTCACAGTGGCAAAGCTAACAGAGATGCAAGAAAACAGAGACAATAAGCACCAGAAGATGCAGGAGAAAAGAGACAATGGGTTCCAGGAGGTGAGGAAGTTCTTGCACAATCTGAAAGAGGAAATGCATATCATAAAAAAGAATAAAATGGAACTGTTAGAGAGGAAGACTGTAATACAGAAAAACAAAACCTCCCTCGAAAGTATTAAAAGTAGATTAGATCATGCAGAAGATTTAATCTTAGATGTAGAAGACACAAAATCTGACCTAGAAAAAATTACCAAAAAGACTGAGAAAATAACTCCCCAAAATGAGAATAATATATAAGAAATACTCAATACGATTAGAAGTCCAAACATCCAGATAATCAGTATCCCAGAAAGTGAAAAAACTAATAAAGACATTGATATTCTATTCCATAAAATCCTGGAAGAAAACTTCCCAAACCTACAGAGTCATCCAGACCTAAGAAATACAAAGGGCCCCACATAGAATCAAACCAAGATCTTCTTCAAGGCACCTCATAGTCTGATTGATCAAAACCACAGACAGACAAGATGCTAAAATTAGCAAGAGAGAAATGTCAAGTTACTTTCAAAGGATATCTCATTAGGCTAACATCAGACCTCTAATCAGAAACAATGAAAGCAAGGAAATGGAAAAATATATTGAAAGTGTTAATTGAAAAAAAAATTAGCCATGAATACTATATCCTGCAATATTATCCTTCATGTAGGAATAAAAGATAAAAACATTCTCAGATAAAGAAAACCTGAAGGAATTTACTAACACTAGACCAGCTCTTCAGGGAGTGTCACACCAGGAAAATTGAAGACAGACAGAAATAACAGAAGAGGTAATGACCAAGAAAATGGTCAACTTAATGGCAGGGACAAGTTTAGAAATATCAATAATAATGTCGACTGTTAACTTCCAGGATTTAAATGAAAATATCAGACCACAGTAACACTGCAAATTCAACAAAAGAGAGATTACATGAGACTGAACTGGTGAAATAGAATTCTATTACTTTCGACTAAAACATTACTTATTTTCTTCTATGCTTTGTCTTCCAGATTTAAGAATTTTTTTTGTTTTCTTTTGTGTTGTTGATATGTTCAACAATCTGTTTTTTTTTTCAATTGAAACATAAACTTATCTCCCTTCCTGATTATTCTGCAATTAGAAAATATTTGTGAGAATTCTTATTTTGTGGCAGAATGGTTATTTGCATAAGTTCAATAATATGATAGTATCTGTTGCCTTGCATCAGAAATTGAATCCTTATAGGGATTTATGCAAATAACAGACCAAATTGAGATGATCTGATTTTCTTTTGCAAATAAGTTAGTTTATACCTCTCTTTAGTAAAATGAGAAATGGAGAGAAAGAAAAAAAATTTTCGGAATGTATTTCACTACTGTATTTCACTACTGTATTATAGTGCACTTATCACTGGATTTTAGATTTGTCTATATTTTCAGTTTAAGCTCTTTTGTGAATCAATAAAATGTGAAAAAAAAGTTTAGTATGTAAGGGAAGGAGAGGAAAGAGGAAGAAAATAGTAAAAGTATGTTTATTGACAAAAAGAGAGACACTATTTTCTGATAACATATACAGTAATATCTTCTTTTACTGATATGCATGGTATTCATGCTGGAAAAAGAAATGTTCTACACTGTAAAGATTTATGTGATTAAATGGAAATAAGTAAAAAAATAAAAAAAATTACTTAATCAAATTTTATGTTTTTATTGCCAAATGTTTTATATATTTATAAGAGAAAGAGATTGAGAGAGAAAACATCCCCAAATGGGGTGTGGTCATGCCACAATCTTCATTTCTTTTTTTCCTCTCTCACATCAGGATTTTGGGCATGCATACACATGTACCTAGGTTGGTCTCCAGACTGCTGGGCCAGGACTCAAAATGTGGCTGCCCATGCAGGATCCAGCTCCATTAAGCATAATGCTCTAGGGCCAGCCCTGTATCTATGATCTTAATGATATAATTTTAACACATTTTGGGAAGACCTTGGTACCCCAAAATATGGCATTTCACATTATCTGAAATGTTGAACTTAATTATGTCAGTGCCTAATTTACTAACACATTTATGTAAACCAGTTCATACAGCTGTCTTTTACATTTTTGACTATCAAAATGACATAACAATACCTTATAAAATAAACCCATAAAGTGTTTTACAGAGGCTAGACAGTGGCACAGTGGTAATGCAATATTCTGTGAGGTTGACCCACATGGGAACACTTCAGGTTCATGTTCAGAGACCTTCCTGAACACACTGTGAGCACACATATCTATAATATGAGACTGACTAAAGCTGGGGGTGGATCATGTCATGAAGATTTTGTTGGGGGTTTCTTGCTCTCTCTTTCTGTCATTTTCACTTATAAAACAAAGAATTATACTTTAAAAGCATTTCACATTTTAAGTAATTTATTTTGTGGCATACTGTATGCTAGTAGCTTTGAAAACAAAGTCTATTGTAAAACAGATAAACTCTCATTCTCTTTTTCTCTCTCTCAAATGTGGGCATCCCCTGGCAATAAAAAAAAATGGATTAATTATTTGTAATTACAGTATAATAATACAGAACCCAAAAATTGTCCTTGTGTATGTGCACTTTGTGATTTTATCACATAGATTAATGTAACCAACACCAAAATGAGGATATAGAAATCTTTCATTAATGCAAAAAGCTCCCTGGTACTAACCTTTTATTTAATCTTAGTGTTTTTGTGTTAAATATTTTAATTGATCACCTACTCACATGCTTTCAGGTAATTGTTAGTTTTTTTTTTCTTTTCTTTAATTGCCAGAGACCGTGTTCACTTACCAAGGAGAGAGAGAAAACAATGCCCAGTATGCATCATCACACTACAATTCTTTTTCCTACATTCCTCATTTCCATCAAGATTTTGGACATGTATGCAGACATGCCTGGTTTGTTTTTCAAGTCATTGGGACTGGTATTATTAATCCATGGCAATAACTAATTTTCTTCTCCTTCTTTAATATGCTGTCATTTCAAAAATTTATGTAAATAAAATAATGTATTATGTGACATTTCGAGATAGAGATTTTTCACTCAGTAATTTCTTTGAAATACATCCAAGTTGTATATCAATAGTTCAGTCCATTTTTATGGCTGAATAATATGCCACAATATGGAGTCACTACAGCTTCTTTGACCATTCACTTACTGAAGGACATCTAGACTGTTTCCAGTTTGGGGATGTTACAAATAAAGCAGCAATAAAAATTTATGTATGGGTTTTTGTTTGAATATAAATTTTCATTTCCCTGGGATAAATGTATACACATGTAATTGCTTGGTCAAATGGTTATATGTTTAGTATATAATAGTATATATATAGTGTGTGTATATATATGTATAGTTATTCTTTTTGTTTTTTATTTACATTCAATCATCATATATCTTTATAGCACACAATATGATTTTTCAAATTATGCATTCAGTACTTGACAATCAAATCAAGGATATTATCATATGTAAAATTTTCAACAGATAAATTTACATTCTTGCATCTGTTAAGTTTTGTGTATTAAGTTTTGTAAGAAAGTTTTGTATGCTTAGTTTTCATAAGAAAATACATGAGTTATTTTGAATCAGGCCTAGAAATGATGTCATTCATTTTATGTCTATATTCTGCTAGCTGTAAATGAGGTAAATCACTCCTATCGACTAGCTTTAAATGAGGTAAATCACTCGTAAATGAAAGGTAGTCTAGGAAATACCATCTATTCACTTAGGGGAAAAGAAGTTTTTGTGAACACATTATCATACCACATTTTTTGCTACTTGTACTGTAATTTTATTTATTTATTTATTTTTTTCTGATGTATATATGGCACTAACAGGGATTGCTCTAGATTTGAAAAATATTCAGGTAAGGTATCAGAATATTGTTGCACTCAACTCTTTGGGTAAAATGTAGCACTCATTTGTCATATGTTTAAATTCAGTGTGTTATAGTAAAATGCCTCAATGGAGCATATGATATCAAATAAGTT
>NW_006203511.1:172674-176107 GCF_000334495.1 Tupaia belangeri chinensis | reverse complement strand
AAACTTTATGAGATTGTTTTTAATTATGTAAATGCTACCAGAAATTTCTCTTGATCAATTATTTTTCATTAGGAAATAATCTTTTTTACACAATTCAATTAAAATAAGTACAGAAGCCACCAATGTAGAGAACTGCTGATTTATTCTCACCACCTTCACATTCTTTTTTTAACGTTTTTTTTAAAGAAATATTTATCTATTTATTCATTATTTTAATTGTCTATAGGGCAAGTGCACTCACTCACCAGAGAGAAGCAGAGAGAGAGGGGAAGAAGTGAAGTCATCAGTTTAAGCCACCAGGTCATGAGCATGTGTTGGCCATGTGGGAGTCTAGCCTACATTTTTTAAGAGAGAATTTAACTTTAACTCTGGGAGAATAATTTATTGTTTAATTATTTTTAGTAATATCAATTGATCAAAATTTGGATTTTTAAGTTTCCCTAAATGGGCAACATCATGTTCTCTCCCACTTTCTTCTCTTTCTTATCTTGCACTATGAAATAACTTTTGATATTGAATAAAAAAGTACTGTGTTCCCAATAAAAACAATTAAAATATTATGATTTGCATATATTGAGTACCTACTTTGGTCCTATTTCTGCCCTGAATAGTTTACATACAGTATCTCATAAAATCTTTGCTATAATCTATAAAGTAGGTACTACTATTCTATATCTCAGACTGTTAATCATGATGCAATTCTGTATTTCTACAACTGGAGTGCCCCGACCCACAGGACAGTCGAATAGGTACCTGGGTGAAGTTGGTGAAAAAGGGGACCCACATAAAACTTTTACACACACACATACACAGACTCGCAGAACTCCCACAGACATACACAGAGTGGAGACTAGATGAGGCGTTGATCAAGTCTTTGTTTATTGTAGAGCAAACTGTGCTTTATATACAGGCTGGTGGGCACCAATTGGTTGCCCAAAAATGAAATACAACAGTATGAGACAATTATTGATGTGGGCGGATCTCCCATTGCCTAGCAACAGTTGGTCACATGATTCTTGAGACATGGTTTGCTCAAGGAGGAAGTGAAGCCTAAGGTTTCTAAGATGGCAGACAGCTCTCAAGATGGCTTCTATATGCAATGCCTTCCACATATCCCCCTTTTTTATTTTTTCAAAGAGAGGAGAAAAGCCTGGGGGAATTGTGCCTGTCTTAGGTTGGAGTCATTTATTGAGTCACATGTCTATTTTTACTCGTTATTGGAGAATCTCATAGTTATGATGTTTTTTTTTTTTGTCTTAGGTGGGAGGACTATATAGTTGTTTATAGTTGTTATAGGCTTAGACTCTCTTATTTGTCTTTAGCTAATTGATTTAGTGCCTCAGGCAGGAGTAATGTCTAGGCTCTGTGATACTCTATTTGTAGATTGTGGTAGTGGATTTGGATAGGCTGTATTTTTATGGAGTCATTGATATGACATTTGAGGAAAGCCATGAGCTTATTAAAGAGAATAGGTCTTAAAGAGTAAACAATTAATTAACCCAGAATTGGACTAAGTATGGGGAGTAAAAGGAGAGGAGTCTATTTTATGCATTGAAGAAGGGATTATTAGTGAGTTGTTGTCTTTGTTTTAGAAGAATTTTGTAGTTGGTTGATCTTATTATGAACGATGCCAGACTTGTTGGCGTAAAAGCAGCAACATTTTTGTAAGGCAAGACAGAGACCCAACTGTTCTGCCAAGAGGAGGTCTAACCCACGTTTATTTTGGAGTATTACTTTTGTAAGGGAGTCTAATTGGTCTTGAGGTTTACTCCCATTAGAGATGTGGGGAGGAGTAGTTAAGTTTTAATAAAGGTTTTTTTTTTTTGATTATTAAGTATGTAGGGTTTTTTACTGCGGCTTGAGATGCCTGAAGTTTTCGCTGATTTGAAAAGATTTTAATTTGTGTAGTTGTGAAATTAGTTTTATTTTTGTGGATATATGTAATGATATGGTCATAACAAGAAGCATGAAGTGTAGATTTGAAAACTGTATATGTGTATGGAGGAGGTATAGAAGAAAAGATAGTGGGTGTATTGAGGCAATATTAAGTAGAAGGTTTTGTGTAGCGGAGGTATGTGAGTCGTCCAGGATGATGATGATATGTGGTTTGTTTGGGTTGAAGATATGCGGTGTATTTAGAGTAGATAACTGAAGAGAGTGGTGTGAAAGAAAGTTGAGTAATTTTACTATTGGGACATGTATAATTGTCTGTTGAGTTGGTTTAGGGTTAAAACTAGTAGTAACAGTATTGAAGATATAAAATAGGATTAGATTTTTAATAAGAATTTTTATTTTGTTGATTTGTGGATAAAAAGAGAGGTATTTTAGGGTTTTTATTATCCCTGGATGAATTATTATTATTTGAATTAATTTGTTTGACTAATTTTTTTGGTAGCCAATGAGCAGTATTTATTTTTTGGGAAGAAATGTAAACAGATCCTCTACCCCATATAAGGACAGGGTATGGACTATTTTATGCATTGTCTAATGAATTTTTTTACAAAATTGTGGCAAATTTTGTTTTAGTAGTTGAATGCCAGAAGCGCTAAGTAGCTGAGTGTCCATCTTTATCAAATGCTAGAAAATTTAGGACAAAAAGTGTATGTGCTAGAAAGTTTTTTGGTGAACTTTTAATTTGTAAAATTTCTCCCTTTTTTAATTTTTGGAGAGTATTTTTTAAGGAAAGATGAGTATGTTTAATAATACCTTGTCCCTGGGGATTGTATGGAATTCCCATGACATGTTTAATATGGAGTTGTTTACAAAAAGAGTTAAAATTGTTTTTGGTATATCCTGGGCCATTATCTGTTTTAATTTGTTGAGGTGTACCCAGAACAGAGAGCGTGGCAAGAACATGAGAAATAACATGTTTACCAGCCTCTCCAGTTTGTGCTGTGGCAAAAACGTAATCACTAAAGGTGTTAACAGTGACATGTACGTATTTAAGAGTACTAAATTTTGCAACATGAGTGACATTCATTTGCCATAAAGTATTAGGCATAAGGCCTCTAGGGTTAATACCCAAGTGTGGTGTAGGCAAAAGAGTAAGACAGGCCGGACATTGTTTTACAATGTGTTGAGCCTGTTCCCGAGTCATTTTAAACATGAGACGAAGGGTGTGAGAATTTAAATGATGTAATTGATGAGCAGTAATAGTATTTGAGAGATTTATTTTAATTTGAGTATGAACCAAAAGAGAGTGTTTTGTGGCCAGATTAGCGCGGCTATTACCCTTAGTTAAAGGGCTAGGTAAGTTTGTATGTGTACGTAAATGGCCAATATAAAAAGGCAGTTTTTGATGTTTAATGAGAGACTGTAATTGGAGGAAAAACTGTGTGGCCTGAGAAAGTTGTTTAATTTGTGCCAGTTTCCAGAAGTAGTACGAACATAGTGAAATAAGCACTATTAGTGTATAAGGTCTAGGGCATTGTAG
>NW_006203511.1:143627-172624 GCF_000334495.1 Tupaia belangeri chinensis | reverse complement strand
TAGCTGAGTTGATAGAGAATGTTGTAAATGTAACTTGTTTAATCAGAGAGAGAACAAAAAGCACTGTGTAGGTGGTGGAACAGAGGACCAGTTTTGTATTTTGTGGCGTAGTTTTGGAAAGGTTTGAAATAAATTGTCCTTTATAGAACAAACTCAAGTGTGTCAAAAGTTTGTTTTAAGTTTGGGGGCTTGGGGCGGCCCCCTATTTTTTGAGGTTTCTCTTTTAATTGAATTTGTTTTTTAAGATGTTTAATTTTATTTAAAATGTCTTCCCTAGGATTAATAACTGGCATCACCAAAGGTGGTGCAGATGTGACTAAATTGTAAGATGGTGGTCGTTTTTTGAAAGGTGGACATTTTGAATTGTTGTATTCAACAGCCTCCATTTCTGAAGTTTCTTTTTTAGGTGGCCATTTTGTCTTTGTTTCTAGAATTTCTTCCTCAGAATTAACTAATTGGTCATCCAAATTAGCCTTAAGGTTTGTAAGGGATGGATATAATTTTTTTTGAGGTTTTGTAAGATTTATAATCTCCTCATTTACTCTAGATTTTTAAAATTGTTTTAGCCTAACATTCGATTGTCTAGAGTTTGTTGTTTTTTCCTCACTGTCTAAAGAAATTAGATCATGTTTTTTTGTTTTTGGGTTTTTTGTAGTTTTCATGATGTCATTACTAATTAATTCCTGAAATTTTTCTTTTTGCATAATTTGTTCCCCCTCCTCAACTACTGCTGTAATTCTGGGGTCTATTGGCTGGAACCCAATGCTTTTATTTATTAAACTCGAATAAGAAGAGGCTATTACTGGGACTTTTTTTCGGGCCAAATGTAACATAGTAGTCTTTTAGAGCATCACCTACTCTCTTCTACCTTACTTCATTAATAGTGCCTTCTTGAGAAAACTGAGGACACACCTCTTTTAGAAAATCAAAATAGGAAAGTAATTATTTAATTCTAATTTTAACTCCGCATGTACTAAGAGCATTATTAAGCCCCTGAACAAATAATTTATGCTTACTCATGTGTTGTCCCATAACTGCACACTAAGAAGTTAGTAATCTCTGTATTACTTTAAGCAATCTCTGTATTACTACTCACCCTTCCTCTCTTACCAGGGCTGGCTTTCTTCACTGTGCACTTCACTCTGATCTTCTACTCCAGGGCCTCACGTTGAAAACTGTGCTTTATGTACAGGCTGCTGGGCACCAATTGGTTGCCTGAAAATAAAATACAACAGTATGAGCCAATTATTATTGTGAGTAAATCTCCCATTGCCTAACAACAATTAGTCAAATAATTTTTAAAACATAGTTTACTCAATAAAAAAGTAAATCCTAAAATTTCTAAAATGACAAACAACTCTCAAGATGACTTCCATATGCAATACCCTCCACACCATAGGTCTATTCTTTGGGCAAATGAAGTCAATCTCTGGTCAACCTCAGTTATTCTCTAATTAATTGTGTAATAGGTGGACTTTTTTTTTTTAAGAGAGATTTTTTTTCTATAGGCTATGTTCATTTGCCAGAGAGACAGAGAGCAAGAAATCACCCCCAGGGAGGATGGCCACACCACAGTCCCTTCTTCTCCATCCCTCCAATTGGGATATTGGACATGCACACACATGTGCCTGATGTGAGATTGAAGCCGCCAGGTTCGGGATTCTAACCACAGCTCACAGCTGCATTCCTACTATATGGGAGTCCTGCAATGTAACCACTATGCCCTTTGCTGGTTCAAGTATGTAGACTTTTAAAAATTATTTTATTTATCTCATACATTTAATCAATATACATCACTTAGCTTGTAATGTGAAATTACCCAACATGAATACACATCACACCAGTCTAGTTGGGGATACTATACACATTATCATCAACATATAATAATCCATTTCTGTGTCCCATAAGAGTCTTGCTTATCAATTTTCCTCCAAAATTTCTTTCTTTACACTGTTCCCCTTCTTCCATCCTCTTCACATATTATCTCTAGTATCTATAACCATTTTCAATGCTTCTATGTCCTCTAATTTTTCAATTTTCACCACAGAGTGTGGAAAGTTGGCATATGTGAAGTGGAGACATACAATGTCTCTCTTTCATAACCTGGCTTGCTTCAGTCAGCAGTAAATCTTCCATATTTGTCTACTTTCTATCAAATGTCAGAGTCTTGTGTTTTATGAAGGAGTAGTATTCCATAGAGTATATGTGTCACAGTTTTCCAATATATTCATCTGTTCATGGACATTTGGTTGGTTCCATGTTTTATCAATTGTGAATAATGCCACAAGAAACATAGATGTGCAAGCACTTTTCTGACTGAACATTCTCCTATCCTTTGTGTAAATACCCAGGAGTGGAATTCCTGGAACACATAGAGGCTCTATTTGTAGGTCTTTGAGAACTCTCTATATTGTTTTCTGAAGTGGCAGAACCAATTTACATTCCCACCTACAGTGCAGAAGAATTCCCATTTCAAGACACCCCTACAAGCACTTACCATTTTTTGTTTTAATCTTCACCATTCTGACTAGGTTAAGGTGGTATCTCATTGTGGTTTTGACCTACATCTCCCTTATGATGAAAGATGTTGAGCAATGTTTTATGTGCTCTTTACCTGTTCATAAATCTTCCTTTGAGAGTTGTTTATTAAACTCATTTCCCATCTTGAATTGGGTTAATCATTTCTGGGAGGAGTAAGCTGCTTGAGTTAATTGTGTATTCTGGTAATCAGTCCCTTATTTGTGGTATAGTTTACAAAAATATTCTCAAATTCTGAGGGTTGTTAATTCACACTAATTACTGTGTCTTTTGCTGTGCAGAAACATATTAATCTAATGTAATCCCACTTGTCTATTGTTGGGATTATTGTCTATGCTTTGGGGGTTTTATTTAAGAAGATTTTGCCTACCCCAATGTCTCCCAGAATTTTCCTAGTGTTTTCCAGCAGTAGTTTTATAGTTCAAAGTCTGAGGTTTAGATCTTTGATCCACTTTGAGTTGATTTTTGTTAATGGTGAGAGATAGGTGTTCTGCAAGTGAATACCCAGTTTTTCCAGCACAATTTGCTAAAGAAGTTTTCCTTTTCCCACTGGAGTGACTGGTACCCTTTGTCAAAAATCAGGAACCAGCATTTAGCATATGACTATGTCACTGGACTCCCATGTAGTTGACCACAGTTCGAGTCCCAGACCCAGTGGTTTAAACTCATGCTGGGTGCATGTACATGCGTGCCCAAGATCCTGAGAAGAGAATGGAAAAGAAGGGATTGTGGCATGGCCATGTCCCCTGGGGGGTGGTTTCTCACTTTCTATCTCTCTCTGTCTTTCTGGTGAGTGTATGCGTCCTGTAGCAAAAACCTTTCAAAGAAAAAATCAGTTGGTTGCATGCTTTGGGGTTCACTTCTGGACTCTATTTTATCCCATTGGGTCATATGTCTTTTTTTGTGGCAAAACCATGCTGTTTTGGTTATTATAGCTTGGTAATATATTTTGGGGTCAGGGAGTGAGATTCCTCTTACTCCACTCTTCCTGTGCAGAACTGTTTAAACAATACAGGGTATTTTATGATTCCAGACAAGTTCTATGATTGTCTTTTCTATGTTTCTGAAGAATGTCTCTGGGAATTCCATAAATATGGTGATTAATTTGAGTAGAATTGCCATTTTGATTGAATTAATTCTTCCAGTCCAGGAACATGGGATGTCTTTTCACATTTTTATGTAATTTTCTATTTCTTTTTTAGATTTTCTTAGTTTTCCTTACAGAGGTCCTTGAAGTCCTTGAATAGTTTTGTTCCTAGGTATCTTATACTTTTTGTAGCTATGGTAAATGGGACTACTTTCTTCAGTTTTATCTCAGTCTGCTTGTTTTTCATAAATAGTAATGCTATAGATTTTTTAAAGTTGATTTAGTATTCTGCCACTTTAGTGAATTCATTTCTTACTTTGAGATGATGTTTTAATGGATACCTTTTAGTCTTATATGTATACAATCATGTCATTTGTAAATAGAGATAATTTCAACTCTTTTTTCCCTATTCTAATGGCTTTTATTTCATTTTCTTTTCTGACCATGTTGGCCAGGACTTCCAGTACTACACTGAAAAGGAGTGAGGGAAAATGAGCAGCCTCATCTTCTACCAGTTTTTAGTGGAAAAATTTAAGCTTTTCCCCATTCAGTATAATGTTAGCTATAGGTTTTTCATAGATGGTTGAGAAATAATCCTTCTATGTTAATTTTGCTGACAGTCTTAATCATGAAGGAACGTTGTATTTTTTCAAATGCTTTTTTCTGCATTGATTGAAATGATCATATGAATTTTATCTTCCTTTATGTTGATATGGTGTATTACGTTTATTGTTTTGTGTGTGTTGAACCATGCTTGCATTCCTGGAATAAAGCCTACTGGGTCTTGATAAATAATCTTTGTTATATGTTGTCTGATACGATTTCCTAGTATCTTGTTGAGAATTTTTGCATCTATATTAATCAGAGATATTGATGTGTAGTTTTTCTTTCTTGTTGCATTCTTATCTGTTTTTGGAATGAGGATGATAGGGGCTTCATACTATGAATTAGGGAGGATTCCTTCTTTTGTATTTTTAGAAATAATTTGAGTAGTATGGGGGTTACCTCTTTATAAGTTTTGTAGAATTCAGAAGTTACTTCATCAGGACCTGGGCTTTTCTTTGTTGGGAAGTTATTCATTACTGATTCAATATCAGTGCTTCTTATGGGTCTATTCAGGCTTTCCATGGACTGCTGAGTCAATCTTGATAGATAATATGTGTCCAGAAATTTATCCATTTTATCCAGGCTTTTTTGTTTGTTGGCATATACTCGCTCATAACATCTTCTAATTATGTTTGGTATTTCTATTATGTCTGTTGTAATGTTGCCTGTTTTGTTGCAAATTTGATTTATCTGGTTCCTTTTCCTCTTCTTCTAAATTAGTCTACTTAATGCTTCAATCTTGATAGATAATATGTGTCCAGAAATTTATCCATTTTATCCAGGCTTTTTTGTTTGTTGGCATATACTCGCTCATAACATCTTCTAATTATGTTTGGTATTTCTATTATGTCTGTTGTAATGTTGCCTGTTTTGTTGCAAATTTGATTTATCTGGTTCCTTTTCCTCTTCTTCTAAATTAGTCTACTTAATGCTTGTCCATCTTGTTAATCTTTTCAAAGAACCAATTTTTGTTTTCATTTATTTTCTGTATAGTTTGTTATTTTCTTTTTTTTTTTTTCTGCTCACATCTTTATTTTTTCTTTTCTCCTGGCATTTTTTTGGATTTTTGGTGTTGTTTTTCCAATTCCCTGAGGCATGATATTAGGTTGCCCATTTTCCACTTTATGATTTTTTTCTTATATGCATTAGTTTCTATGAAATTCTCTCTTATGACTGTTTTTGCAGTGTCTCATAGATTATAGAAACTCATGCACTCATTATCATTTGTTTCTATGAATCTTTTGATTTCAGTCTTAATCCATTCTGTAGTTAAGTCATTTAAGAGTAGGTTATTTAGTTTCCATGTATTTTTATTTTCTAGGGATATTTTCTGAAATTGATATCAACTGTAATTCCATCATGATTGATTAAGATGCTGGATGTAGTTTCTATGTCTCTGTAAAGTCTGCCACACACTATGGTAGAGACTGAAAGACTGAAGGACATGAGAGCATTATAAGTCTCACTAGAGACAAAGTGAAAGGAGAGTGTGGGAGGAGAAGAGCATAGGAAAATAAATTTGGGGAAAATAGAGAGGTAATAGAGAGATAAGACATTTGTGGGACACAGATATGGTTTATTACCTGTTGATGAGGATGTATATAGTCAGGTCTGAGGTGTATATCATGCTAGGTAAAGTCTCTTTACAATCTAAATGATGTATATCAATTGAATGTATAAATAATATGATAATAAATTTTTAAAAAGTAAAGTAAAAAATAATGCAAAAACTATAAAATATTTGAAATATGGTTATACTCCTTATATTTTTGGCTACCGTGGTAATATAGTTTAATCTTTTATATTTTATAACCCCTCTGCAAATATTAAATAATATTTTAATTATAAAAAAGACTTGTTTTATCCCCTATGTTATGATCAATCTTCAAGAAGATACCATGCTGGTATGAGAAAAATGTATACTGTGTGGTTTTTGAGTAGAAAGGTCTATAAATGTCTGTCAAGTCCATTTATGTTATTGTTTAGAATCTGAAACTCTTTGCTTATTTTTTGTCTCATTGATCTGTCAAAATGAGATAATGGGGAGTTGAGGTCCCCAACAATTAATGTGTTGCAATTTATCTTTTCTTTTAGATCTAGTTGTCTTTTCTTCACATATTTGGGATCTCCTGAGTTGGGTGCTTCAATATTTTAAGCATTACTTTTTCTTGATGAATTAGCCCTTTTGCTATTATTTAATGCCCTTTTTTGTCTCTTCTTAAAATTTTTGTCTTAAAGCCTTGATTGTCTGAAATCAGTGTCATGGCTCATGCTTTTTTTGGTTTCCATTTGCACAGAAAATCTTTTTCCAGCCCTTCACTTTTATCCTATGTATGTCTCTATCTATGAGGTAGGTTTCTTGTAGGGAACAGACACAGGGTTTCTGTTTTTTTTTTTTTTTTTTTTTTCAGCTTTTTTCTTGTTTTGGGGGTTTTAGCTATAAAGCTATCAACATTCAACGTTATTATTATTGAGAGAGTTTAGTTCTCTTTCCTAGTATACAAGATGGCAGGTGAAAAAGCTGCAAAGTAGGATACTTAGAAGAAACCTGAAGTCAAGAAGGCTGATGCCAGTGGCAAGGTTTAAAAGAGTGACCCCAATACTAAAAAGCCCAAGAAGGGGAAATCCATTGCAGCGGAAACCTGGTCCTAGTCCGGAACATTGGCAGATACTCCCAGTCTGCCATGTATTTCAGGAAGGCCATGTACAGAAGGAAATATTCAGCCACTAAATCCAGAATTGAAAAAATAAAATGAGAAGGATCTTATGAATGTTACAAAATCTGTTGGTAGAGATAAGAGTGGTGGTACCTGAATGGTTAAACTGTGTAAAATATTCAGGTATTATCCTAATGAAGATGTGCTTTAAAAGCTGTTGAGCCATGACAAAAAACCCTTCAGTCAGCATGTGAGAAAGATGCGAGCCAGCATCACTCCTGGGACCATTCTGATCATCCTCACTGGGTACCACAGAGGCAAGAGAGTGGTTTACCTGAAGCAACTGAGCAGTGGCTTGCTACTTGTAACTGGACCACTGGTTCTCAATCGAGTTCCACTGCATAGAACACACCAGAAATTTGTCATTGTCACCTCATCAAAAATTGATATTAGCAAAGTAAAAATCCCAAAGCACCTTACCGATGCTTACTTCAAGATAAAGAAACTGCAGAAAGCCAGACACCAGGAAGGTAAGATTGGCAACACAGAGAAGGAGAAATAGGAGATTTCAGAGCAGTGCAAAGTTGCTGTGGATTCATACATTTTACCAAAAATCAAAGCTGTTCCTCAGCTCCAAAGCTACCTGTGATCCATGTTTGCCCTTGCAAATGCAGTTTATCCTCACAAATTGGTGTTCTAAATTTCTTACCAAGAACCTAATTAAGTAATTGGTTATGTATATATACGCATTTAATGCCTTCCAGAGTGTCCTTTCCCCTGCAGCAGGCAGAAGCTCCATCTAAAGGTGTCTTGCAAAATTTTTCTTTATCCTTCTTGTTTGTCTTTTCTTCTTTCCCATGTTATCCTCTCCTTTGCATCATCCACCCTGTTGGATAGACTAGACAGGTCTAGCATCAGAGATCTGAAATTCCCTAGTAATGTTAGGCCCTCTGGGATACTCCCTTCTACTGATCCACCTGTGAAAAAGGAGATACTGCTGTCCAGAAATATCAATAGAGTACCTCTCTTGAGACCACATTCATAAAAACAACAGAAGAGAGACTTCAGCAAACATCAATTCGCAGCAAAAGAGAAACACATTTACCCCTAGTCAGAGAAACGTTCCCGTAGAGGTATTCAAAAGTGAATACATCTTACAATAGCTAGAAGTAGAAGAAGAGTCTCAGGTCTTAATAAGCCAGGAAATATGTCTCCACCAAAGAAAAAGGGTAATTCATCTCCATCTTTCATAAATATGGAGGACGTTACCAAAATGTCAGACAAAGAATTTTGAACATACATGGTGACAAAATTCTATGAGCTGGAACAAAAAGGAGACAATGAACTAAGGGAGATTAGGAAGTTCTTACATGATATGAAAGAAGAAATGGACAGTCTGAGAAAGAGTCAAATGGAACTATTAAAGATAAAGTCTGTAATACAGGAAATCAAAAACTCTCTTGAAAGTATTAAAAGTCGATTAGACTATGCTGAAGATCAAATATGTGATGTAGAAGATAAAATTTCTGACCTAGAAAAAAACACCAAAAAGATAGAGAAAATAACAAGAAAAAAGCAAGGATAATATAGGATAAATACTAGATTGCATTAGACGCCCAAACATCAGAATAATCGGTATGCCAGAAGGTGAAAAAATTAATTATGGCATGGAAAATCTATTCCATGAAATCCTGGAAGAAAATTTCCCAACTCTACAGAGGTGCTCAAGCATCCAGACTCAGGAAATACAAAAGACCTCAAATAGAATCAACCCTAGAAGATCTTCCTTAAGGCACATCTTAGCCAGAGTGTCCAAGACCACAGATAAAGACATGATACTAAGACTGGCAAGAGAGAAATCAGAAGTGACTTACAAAGGCCATTCCATCAGGCTAACACCAGACCTATCAATGGAAACAATGCAAGCAAGGAAAGAATGGGAAGATGTACTGAAAGTGTTAAGAGAGAAACAATTTCAACCAAGACTATTATACCCTGTAAGATTATCCTTCATAAAGGAAAAAAACGATTAAAATCTTCTCAGATAAACAAAACTCTAAAGAATTTGCCAACACCATATCAGCTCTTCAAGAACCCCTGAAGAAAGTACTGTTCCAGGAAAACTAAAGAAGTAACAGCCAGAAACAAAGAAATAAAAGGCAACTGAGACAATGGCCAACGTAAATGTTGGGACAGATCAAGTAATATCGACAATAACATTGAATGTTAATGAAATAAATTCTCCAATCAAAAGACACAGACTGGTGAATGGATTAAAAAAAAAAAAAACAGAAACCCTCTATCTGTTGCCTGCAGGAAACCCACCTCATGGGTAAATACATACATAGACTGAAAGTGAAGGGTTGGAAAAAGTTTTTCCATGAAAATGGGAACCAAAAAAAAAAAAAAAAAGCTGGAGTTGTGATACTAATTTCTAACAAAATAGGCTTTAAAACAAAAACGGAGACAAAACAAAAAAAGAGACAAAGAAGGGCACTATAATGTAGTAAAAGGCTCTATAGAGCAAGAAGATATAACACTTATAAATATCTATGCACCTAACACAGGAGCATCCAAATATGTGAAGAAAAGACTGTTAGATCTGAAAGGGGAGATAGACTGCAACATAATAATTGTTGGAGATCTCAACACCACACTGTCCCCTCTGGACAGATCATTTAGACAAAAAATAGGTAAAGAGATAAAGGACCAAAATGATACCATAAATCAAATGGACTTAACAAACATCTATAGAACTTTCCATTCAAATCCATGAGATAGACTTTTTTCTCATCTTGACAAGGAAGATTGACCACATAATAGGGCAAAAAGCAACCCTGTACAGATTCGGAGACATAGAAATTATATCTGGCATCTTCTCTGACCATGATGGAATTAAACTTGTGTTCATTTTCAAGAGAAATTCTCAAAAATACTCAAATACATGGAAACTACATACCTTACTCCTGAATGACACCACAACTACTGAAGAAATAAAGACTGGAATCAAAAGATTCATGGAATCCAATGACAATGAGGACATGAGTTTCCATAATCTTTGGGACACTACTAAAGCCATCATAAGAGAGAATTTCATAGCAATTAGTGCATATCAGAGGAAGATGGAAAGGAGGCAAATGGATCACCTAACATCATGCTTCAGAGAATTGGAAAAGCAACAGCAAAAAATGTCCAAAAAATTCCAGGAGAAAGGATATAATAAAGATCCGAGCTGAAATAAATGAAATAGAAAAGAAATGAACTATACAGAAAATAAATGAAAGTAAAAGCTGGTTTTTTAAAAGGATAAACAAAATCGATACACCACTAGCGAGACTTATAAAGAAGATGAGAGCAAGGAACCAGGTGAACCAAATCTGTAATGAAGCTGGCAATATAATAACAGACATAGTAAAAATTCAAAACATCATTAGAGGATATTATGAACATTTATATGCTATGAAACAAGACAATCTCGACGAGATAGACAAATTTCTGGACAAATATAGTCTACCTCAAAAATACTCAAATACATGGAAACTACATACCTTACTCCTGAATGACACCACAACTACTGAAGAAATAAAGACTGGAATCAAAAGATTCATGGAATCCAATGACAATGAGGACATGAGTTTCCATAATCTTTGGGACACTACTAAAGCCATCATAAGAGAGAATTTCATAGCAATTAGTGCATATCAGAGGAAGATGGAAAGGAGGCAAATGGATCACCTAACATCATGCTTCAGAGAATTGGAAAAGCAACAGCAAAAAATGTCCAAAAAATTCCAGGAGAAAGGATATAATAAAGATCCGAGCTGAAATAAATGAAATAGAAAAGAAATGAACTATACAGAAAATAAATGAAAGTAAAAGCTGGTTTTTTAAAAGGATAAACAAAATCGATACACCACTAGCGAGACTTATAAAGAAGATGAGAGCAAGGAACCAGGTGAACCAAATCTGTAATGAAGCTGGCAATATAATAACAGACATAGTAAAAATTCAAAACATCATTAGAGGATATTATGAACATTTATATGCTATGAAACAAGACAATCTCGACGAGATAGACAAATTTCTGGACAAATATAGTCTACCTAGATTAAGCCAAGAGGATATAGAAAGTCTGAATAGGCCTGTAACAAGAGAAGATTGATTCAGTAATAAATAAGCTCCCAACAAAGAAAAGTCATGGCCCTGATGGATTCACCTTTGAATTCTACAAGGCTTTCAAAGAAGAGTTAACCCCCATTCTGCTCAAGTTATTTCTAAAGATCCAAATGGGTGAATCTCTCCCTAATTCATTCTATGAAGCCTCTGTCACCCTTATCCTCAAAACCGATAAGGACAGGACAAGGAAGGAAAACTATAGGCCGATATCTCTGATGAACATAGATGCAAAGATTCTCATGAAGATACTAGCAAATCGTTTCCAACAGTTTATAAAAAAGATCATACATCATGATTAGGTAGGCTTTATTCCAGGAATGTAAGGTTGATTCAATATACAGAAAACCATAAATGTAATACATCACATTAACAGGAATAAAGATAAGAACCATATGGTCATATCAATTAATGCAGAAAAAGCATTTGAGAAGGTAAAATATCCCTTCATGATCAAGACTCTCAGCAAAATCAGCATAGAAGTGTTATTTCTCAACACTATGAAAGCTATCTATGAAAAACCCATAGCGTACATCATCCTGAAGGGAGAAAAGCTGAAAGATTTCCCACTAAAAACTGGTACAAGACAAGGATGCCCACTTTCTCCACTCCTTTTTAATATAGTACTGGAAGTTCTCACCAATGCAATCAGAAAAGTGGAAAAAATAAAAGGCATTCAAATAGGAAAAGAAGAGGTGAAACCGTCTCTATTTGCAGATGACATGATTGTATCCATAGAAGACAGAATGGTCTCCATAGGAAAATTACTGGAAGTAATACATGAATACAATAAAGTTGCAGAATATAAAATCAATATACAGAAATCGATAGCATTTCTATATACGAATAACAGGCAGACTGAGATAGAACTAAAAAATTTATTCCAATTACCATAGAAAAAATGGTATAAGATAGTTATACATGAATACAATAAAGTTGCAGAATATAAAATCAATATACAGAAATCGATAGCATTTCTATATACGAATAACAGGCAGACTGAGATAGAACTAAAAAATTTATTCCAATTACCATAGAGCAAATGGTATAAGATAGTTAGGAATAAATTTAACCAAAGAAGTTAAAAACCTCCACAAGGAAATCTACGAGAAACTAAAAAAATAACTTGCAAATGACACTAAAAATGGAAGGACATCCCAAATTCCTGGATTAGGAGAATTAATATAAACAAAATGGCAATTCCACCAAAATTAACCTACATATTTAATGCAATGCCAATCAGAGAACCAGACACATTCTTCACAGACCTAGAAATCACAATCATAAAATTTGTCTGGAATCACAAAAGACCCCAAATTGCCAAAACAATTCTGCAGCAGAAGAGTGGAATGGGCGACATCTCATTCTCTGACCCTAAAATATACTACAAAGCTGTGGGCATCAAAACAGCATGGTACTGGCACAGAAAGACACGTGGACCAATGGAACAGAATAGAGTCCTCAGAAATAAATTCCCAAACATACAGTCAACTGATTTTTGACTAGGGGTGCCATTCAACCCAGTGGGTAAAGGAAAATCTCTTCAGCAATTGGTGCTGGAAAAACTGGATTTCCACCTGCAGAAAGATGAATCTGAACCCCTACCTCTCACCTTTGACAATAATCAAGTCAAAGTGGATGAAAGATCTAAATCTAAGACCTCAAACTATAAAACTGCTACTGGAAAACACTGGGGAAACTCGGAGACATTGGGGCAAGAAAAGCCTTCTTAAATTTGACCCCCAAAGCACAGCTGATAATCCCCAAAATAGGCAAGTGGGATTACATCAGACTAAAAAGTTTCTCCATGGCAAAAGACACAGTAATTAGTGTGAATAGACATCCCTCAGAATGGGAAGATATTTTTGTAAAATCTGTGTCAGATAAGGGACTGATAACCAGAATACACAAGGAACTAAAGAAGCTGATTGGAAAAAAGGTGATCAACTCTATTAAAAGATGGGAGAATGAGTTGAAAAAACCACTCTCTAAGGATGACATAGGAATAGCCAAAGGTCTATAAAAAAATGCTCAACATCCCTCATTGTAAGGGAAATGCAGATCAAAACAACAATGAGATACCACCTAACTCCAGTCAGAATGACTAAGATTAAAAAAAAAAATACATGATTACTGCTGGTGGCGGTGCAGTGAAAGGGGAACTCTCTTACAATGCTGGTGGGAATGCAAATAGGTCGTACCACTGTGGAGAACAATTTGGAGATTCCTCAAAGATCTACAAATAGAACTATCATATGATCCAGCAATTCTACTCCTTGTTATCTACCCAAAGGACCGAAGAATTCCTAATCAGAAAAGTGCTTGCACATTAACGTTTATTACAGCACTATTTACAATTGCCAAGACTTGGAACCAACCCAAATGCCCACGAATGGATGAATGTATTGTAAAACTATGGCACATATACTCTGTGGAATATTATTCAGCCATAAAAATCAACAAAACCGTGGCTTTTGACAGAAAGTGGATGAATATGGAAGATTTACTGCTGAGTGAAGCAAGCCTGGCTATGAAGGAGAAGCATTGCATGTCCCCACTTAATATATACCAAGTGTCTGCAGTCTATGACTGAAAATGATTGACTTAAAGATATAAAAACACAGTAAATGGATGTAAATACAGAGTGTGTGTGAGAGAATAGGGTATGCGGAAGAACAATTAGAAGGAAAATGGGGAGGAAAAGCAGTCATGGGACAAAGAAATGTGCCAATTTCTATTAAAGATATATTGTAGTTTAGTCAACTGGACTGGGGGAAATGTTCAAATGTTAAAATATTCACTTTGTAAGTTAAATAATGTTATTGACTGTATAAAAGAAACTGAAACTAAAAATAAAGGAAAAATGGAAAAAATATTTAATGTTGTTATCAGTATTTATGACTTTTCCCTACCATTAAGTTGGCCATTTTTTTTGGTTGTATTTTTTATCTCTCCTTTCTGTTGGTCTGTCTTTACTTTTCTTGGTATAACACTTTCTTCAGAACTTCTTGAAGAGCCAGTATGGTATTAGTAAATTCTTTCAGGTTTTGTTTATCTGAGAATATTTTTCTTTTCTCTCCATATGTAAGGTTATTTTACTGGGTACAGTAATTTTGGTAGAAATTGTTTTTTATTTAACACTTTGAATATATCTCTCTATTATTTCCTTGCTTGCATTGTTTTTGATGAGAGGTCCAGTGTTAGTCTAATGGGATAACCTTAGTAAGAAACTTAATATTTCTCTCCTGCCTGTTTAAATATCTTGTCTTTGTCTGTGGTTTGGCCAATCTAGTTATGATGTGCTGTGAAGAAAATATTCTTGGGTTGATTCTATTTGTAGTCCTTTGTATTTCTTGGGTCTGGATGCTTGAATCCCTCCCTAGGCTTTGAAAGTTTTCTTCCACAATGCCCTTAGTTTCTTTACCTTCCAGGATACCAATTATTTGAATATTTGGATGTTTAATTGAATCTATATTTCTTGTATATTATCATCATATTTTTGGTTATTTTTCTCTATCTTTTTGTTTGTTTTTGGTCATTTTCTCTATCTTTTTGTTTTGTTTAAACCTATGATTTAGCAAAAATAATTTTTGGGCCATTACTAAAGTGAAGAGTAATTTTTAAAATTATTTTTGAGGCTCAATTTGGTGGCATAGTTGGTAGCAAACCGAATGACAGTAATGGAAGGCATAAGTTCAACTGCAGTTTCTGATCTCTCAGTTGGCTCAAAAACATGCCACACACCTTTGTCTAAGATTCTGAGGAGATGGATGGCTGGCAAAGAGGACTACTGTATGATAAGACTTGCTGAAGGGACTCTCTCTTTTTTGCTCTTTTTTATACAAAAATTTCATTTAATTTGTTATTATTATTATTGTTATTTTTAATTTGCTATAGGGCATGTGTGTTTATCAGAGAGAAAGAGAGGGAAAGTGAGAAAGCAAGTTGTCAAGTCTGAGACTTGATCCATGGTCAGTGCCTTAGCCACCATGCCACCCCTTGCACATGTTCTTTATCATGAATAAAATAAACAATTTCAAAAATGTGTATTTGAGAAAATACAGTACATTGAGTAAAAATAGTGGAAATAGTTTACACGATTGTAGAAAAATTTGGAGTTTATGTATGAGTGATTAATGTTTAAATGTTAATGACCCAAATCTTAAGAACTGAGATTTCAGGAACCAGCAGTTAGCATAATGGCTATGTCGCTGGACTCCCACATAGTCGACCGCGGTTCGTGTCCCAGATCCGGTGGCTTAGAACTCACACCGGGCGCGTGTGCGTGCATGCCCAAGATCCTGAGAGGAGAATGGAGGAGAAGGGATTGCGGCGTGACCATCCTCCCTGGGGGGTGATTTCTCGCTTTCTGTCTCTATGTCTCTCTCTGTTTGTCTGGAGAGAGAAAACACCCTATAGCAAAAACCTCTCCAAAAAAAAAAAAAAAGAATTGAGATTTCTAAATTTAAAATCAATTTAATTCATTATTTAATAATTTCTGAGAATATGTATTCGTGTGGTTCAAATATTAAACAAAAATATTAAAATATTACATTTAAAAGTATCTTTCCTGGACCAGCTAGGACTTTCCATCTGGCTGAGAATGTCATTTGCTGTCCCACTCTTTGTCTGATAAGACAGAGCAAGAAAGGAGGCAATCTGCAGCCAATTTTGTGCCCCACACCAGTCTTGTTGAAAAGGGAAGAAGGGACTTTTCATCCAGTGAGGTATGTTGTTTGCCACCCATCCATGTCCAATCAGTTGAAACAAGGTAAGAGGTCCCCTGCAGCCATATCCTACACTACCTCACATTTCACCTTCTAGCTCAGCCCACAGTCACATCAGAGTCATAGAGTTTGAGAATGGAATCAAATGCTTAATAATACTGTGGTTCTGGAAAATTTTTTGCCCACTCCTAGCTAGGGGAGAAAAAGGAGAAGCATATCTGAAATTTTGAACTCCCAAACTCCCACCAAGGATTCCAGCACTCCCACCCAGAGAACAGGGAAGCTGACATGGAGCTAACATGCATCAGAAAGAATCACATGACTATACAGCTACTTATCAAAGTATACAGAAACTCATCAAAACATTATATGGAAGTGATTACTTTCCCCAGTGCCTAAAACCAAAAGCAAAACCTTTAGAAAAATAAGAAAACCAAGTAATATCTCTCCCTCAAAGGAACACAATAACTTTCCACCAGCAATGTAGAAAACAAAAAAATAACAGAAATGTCAGAAAGAGAATTTAGAATATTCATTGCAACAAAACTCAATGAGATACAAAGGAAAACAGAAAATTCCAGGAGGTGAGAAAATAAATTCATTGCTTAAAGAATGTCTTCCATAAAGAGATAGACACCCTAAAAGAGAATCCAATAGAACTTCTGGAGATGAAAGACACAACACAGGAAATGGAAACCTTTCTTGAAAGTATTAACAATAGATTAAACCACACAAAAGAAAGTTTCCAACTTTAAAGACAAGACCTCCAGTTTAGTCTAAGTCACCCAAAAGAATGTGACTATAACCATCAAAAATGAGGACAACATGTGGAAGATTCTAGATACCATTAAGTAGCTAAATTATTCATATAATTGGTATAACAGAATGTAAACACATGGGTAGAGGAATAGAACATCTCTTTCATGATATAGTATCTAAAAATTTCCCAAATCTAGGGAAACATACTGACAACCAGATAAAAGAAATACAGAAAATACTAAATAAATTCAATGTCAGATGATCTTCTTCAAGGCACATATAGCCCAAATGGTAAAAATCAAAGACAAAAACACTCAAAATGTCTAGAGAGAAATGTCAAGATATTTACAAAGGTTACCCCATTAGATGAACATCAAACCTCTCAACTGAGACAGTTCAGGCAAGGGAAAAGTGGTAAGATACATTTCAAACCATGAAAGAAAAACAATTTCAGCCAAGAACTATACTTAGCAAGATTATCCTTCAAAAAAGAAATAAAATCATTCTCAGATAAGAAAAAAATGAAAAAAAAATCACCAACAGCTATTCAGGAGATATTCAGAAGAATACTATAGCAAGAAAATGGAAAAAAGACAAATATAAATGAGACCACTAAACAACTAAAAAAAATGACTAACAAAATGACAGGATTAGATCTGAACATACCGATAAATGCTATTCAATGTTAATAAATTCCCAATTAAAATGCACAAGCTGGTTGAATAGATAAAAAAAAGCAGAAACCCTTGTGGTCAGCAGGTGGCATAGTGGTTAAGGTGCTGGACTCCTTTATAGTCAAACATGGTTTGAGTTCTGGACCCAGCACCATGTAACTCATGCTAGGCATGTGTGCATGCACCTCCAAAAGCAAAAGAGAATATGGAAGAAGGAATTACAGCATGGCCATTTCCCAGAGGGTGATTTATTGCGTTCTGTCTGTCTCTCTGACAAGCACACACACCCTGTAGCAAAAATATCTTAAAGAAAATAAAAGAAAGAAATCTTTTCTATGTTGCTTACAAGAAACAAATCTCATTGTAAGTACATACATGGACTGAAAATAAAGGGAGAGAGAAAGTCATTTTATTAAATAAGAAGCCTCAGAAACCAGAAAAAGGTCAGAGTCATACTAATATAAATTGACTTCAAGATAAAAATGATAAAATGAGACAAAGACAGACATTATAAAGTATTAAAAGGATTAGTTCACCAAGAAGATATATCAATTTTAAATATTTATGTACCCAACATGAGAACCTATAAATACATAAAAGAAAAACTGCTATATCTAAAGGGAAAGATAGAATGCAGCATAGTAATTATTGGAGATTTCAGCACTCCTCCATCACAACTGAGCAGGTCATCTAAACAAAAAATAAAGAGAGAGAGAGCAGATAACTGGTACTATTGACCAATTAGTGGGGCCTAAAATGAACCTTCACAAATTTGAAAATATAGAAACTATGTCCAGCATCTTTTCTGGCCGTAATGGAGTTAAACTTGAAATCAACCATAGAAAAATCCTACAAAAATGTTAAAATAAAATAATCTACTCTTAAATGACTTCAAAAGAACTAAAGAAATTAAGACTGAAATCAGAAAATTTATTGAGTTCAATGATAATAAACAAATGGCTCTCCAGAATCTTTGGGACACAGTGAATTCAGTATTAGAGGATAGTTCACATTGCTATAAGGAAATAATTGGCAAATAAATAATTCAACAATGCTTCTCAAAGAACTGAAAATGAGTCAACAAAAAAGTTAAATAATGTGATTGAAAGTATAAAAAAATTAAAAATAAATTAATTTAAAAATGCCAGAAGAAATGAAATAATAATAAAAATTATAGATAAAATAAATAAAATATAGATTAAAAGGAATATTCAAAAAATAAAACACAAAACTGGTTTTATTAGAGAATAAACAAAATGGACAAACCATTAGATAGACTAATCAAGAAACAGAAATAATCAGATAAATAAGCTCAGGAATGATGTTGGTAATGTTACGACAGGCATATCAAAAAATACAAATAATGATGAGAGAAAATTATGAGAAGCCATACACTAACAAAATAGAAAACTTGAAGGAGATGGACAAATTTTTTAATATGTACAAACTACTAGATTGAATTATGGATAAGTAGAAAATGTAATAGACCAATAACAAGCAGTAAGATTGAATCAGTGATAAATACTCTCCCCAAAAATGAAAAGTCCAGCTCTCCATGACTTTAGTTCTGAATTTTACAAAATTTTTAAAGAAGACGTTACTTCAATTCTCCAAATTATTTCAAAAGATCCAAAAGGAAAAATAAAGCAAAACAAAACAAAAAGCCCTTCCAAACTTATTCATGAAGCTTTCATCAACTTAATCCCCAAAGCAGACAAAGACATATCAGAAAAAGAAAACTACAGACCAATATCCCTTACTAATACAGGTGCAAAAATCCTCAAAAATATATGAACGAATTGAATCCAACAGAATATTAAAATTGATTATGTACCATAACTAGGTAAACTTTATTCTAAGGATGCAAGAATCATTCAAAACATGCAAAACAATAAGTGTAATATATTGCATTAACAGAAGGAAAGGTAAGAACCACATGATCAAATCAACAGATGCTGAAAAAGCATTTAATGGAATGCCACATCCTTTCATAATTTAGACTTTCAGTGGGAAAAAGAACCAAAAAGCATGTGAAAAATGTTCAATATTTCTTATCATAAAGAAATCAAAACTACAATAAAATATCAATTAATCCCAGTCTGAATGGCCAACATTAAAAAAAATAAAGAATGGTAAATGCTGGTGAGGCTGAAGTGAAAAAGGAATCCTCCTACACTGTTGGTGGGAATGCAAATTAGTACAATAATTGTGGAGAACGATATGGAATTTCCTCAAAAACTTACAAATAGAACTACCATATGACTCAGTAATTCCACTCTCAGGTATCTCCCCAAAGGATAGGAAAACACTTAGTCAGAAAAACACTAGCACATCCATGCTTATTGCAGCATTATTTACAACTGCTACACTATGGAATCAACCCCTATGTCCAAGAACAGAAAAATTGATTGAAAAATGGATAAACTATTAATCAAAAAAAAATACAATGAGACTCTGACATTTGATACAAAGTGGGCCAATATGGAAGATTTAATGTTAAGCAAAGCAAATCAGTCTATGAAAAAGAGGCATTGGTATGTCCTCACTTCATATATAGCAAGGGTGCTGGACTCCCATATGGCTGACCATGGTTCAAGTCCCAGACCTGGAGGCTTGCTTTGTCACTTTCTATCTCTCCCCTCTCTGGTCAATTAAAATAAATCAATAAATAAAGTTAAATAAAATAATTCTTTTTAAAAAATGGGAAAAAAAGAAATACATATAAGTGTGTAAATTGTCCCTGCCTTCAATCAACTTCTCATGTATTAGCAGAGAAAAGAAAAGTATGTATTTAAGTAAACTTATGCAAATACATCAACTTCAGGTCTTGTGTTTTATTCCCAATTTAATAATTGGGGCACACAAAACTTCTCTTTTCAAAAATAATCTACCATTTTTAGTGCTATGTCAAATTAGTTTTATTAAATGACTAAATATAGAATTTGTTTTAGGTTTTGTGTTTGTGCATAATTGTGAATCAAGGGATAGAAAATGTAGTCCCAGCCTCTCACTGCAATAAGGGACAAGTCATCTAATTATATTCATCCTCACTTTCTTTTGCTTCATGTCTGCTCATAATTGTTGCTTTAAATTTCTCATCAGCTAATTCCAACATTTTTGTCATGTTGGTGTCCATTAATTGCCTTTTCTCATTCAAGTAAAAATTTCTTTCTTACTATTTTCAATTATAACCTGAACATTTTGATATGTTATGAGACAATGTGACCTATTTTCTTTTATGTCACCTAGTAAAGGAGGGAGTGCTGCTTTATTATTGCCAAATGTGGGTTGAAGTGCACATTTTCCACATATTCTTCGACTGACACTTGATAGGGTATGAGAGAGGAGAACCCTTATGACCCATAGGCAGGGATAAAAGTCTAGACTCTCTACTTGTGTTTCACTGATGAAGAGGAGCAGAAATGCTTCTTTATCATCAACTAGTAGTGGAAATTCACATTACTCACTTGGCCTCTGTTGACACCACAGGGTAGAGTAAGACATGTCTGTTCATTATTTGAGTGGGATGAAGATCCTCTCTCTTACTTTGATTTCATTTAAACTGAGATGGGAGAAGCATGTCTTGTTATCGGTTGGTGGAGGGGGAAGTCAAGGCTCCCTCTTCTGTGCCTCCTGGTTGTAGTGAATGTGGAAGATAGTGTTTTCTCTTGTGTTTAGCTGGTGCAGGGCTGGTGTTGTCAAAAGGTATCTGTCTTGCTAAATCAATCATTTACTGGTCTTTTGCACAGAGAGATCAGGTTTAACCTCAGACTTTTTATTTGTCTGTGCTGTTGGTGTTTCTGAGTTGTTGAACACTCAAGCAGTAAGTCTGGGGTATTTGAAGAAAAACAACAACAATCCATAGAACTCACTTTGAGGTCTAGATCTAGATCTCAGATCTTAGGGTTATTGGCCTGTTTGCCTCTCTCCAACTTTCAAGAGTTCATACATGTTGTTTTATATTAACAATCAGAGCTTTTAGCCATATTTAATCAGAGAAATTTAGTTAATCTTTTCTGAAACTGTATGTCCTAATCTTTAGTGTCTGAATCTGTAAAATGAGAATAAAGTAACTATTGTACAGGGTTCCTTAATATTTTTTGAGAGAATTTTTGCTATAGACAGAGAGAGAAAGACAGAAAGCAAGAAATCACCTCCCAGGGAGGATGGTCATGCTGCAATCCTTTCTCCTCCATTCTCCTCTTGGGATCTTGGGCACACATGCACACATGCCCAGCATGAGTTTAAGCCACCAGGTCCGGGACTCTACCCATGGTTGACTACATGGGAGTCCAGTGACATAGCCATTATGCCAACTGCTGTTCCCAAAGATTCCCTAATATTTTTAAAACATCCTATGCAGATATAATTTATATACAATAAAAATGGACATTTTGGCTATATAGCCCTATGAGTTTTTTTAAAAAAATGTATACACTTATATAACTATAATCACAATTATAATACATAAACATCCCATCCCCATGAACACTTTATCTACCTTCTGTTAGTATAGATTCATTGTTTCTTTTCTATAATTTCAAATAAATGGTATCATGAAGTTTGTGCTCTTTTGTGTCTCGTTTGTTTAGCTTAAAATACATTTTTTAAAAATTTAATCATTAATGGGACAAAGAAATGTGGTATTATCTGTTGAAGATATATTATAGTTTATTCAAATGGACTGGGGAGAAATGTTCACCTGTTGAAATGTTCATTTTATAAGCTAAATAATGTGATTGAATGTATAGAAGAAAATGAAATAAAAAATGTGGAAAAAAATTTACCCATGTTACAATCAAGTTGTTTTCTTTTTTATTGCTGAGGAGTATTCCATTTCATTAAATACAGTTGATGTATTCATTTAGTGACTAATGAACATTTAGAGATATTTGGTGACTATAAAAAAGATGCTATGAATATTATCATACTAGTGTTTGTGTAAACTTAAGTTGTCATACCATTTGAGTGAATACCTACAAGTAGGATTGCTGGATCATATGGTTAGTATATATTTAACTTTATAATAAACTGTTCAACTGTTTTCCTAATATGATATTGGAAGTACTATAAGAAAATATGTTTGGCAAAGGGTACAGGACAATTCATTGGGGAAAAAGAAATCTCTTCAGCAAATGATGCTCAAAAACCTGGATATCTGCCTGCGGAAATATAAAACTGGACCCCTGTCTCTCACCATTAAAAAATATCAACTCAAAATGGATCAAAAAGCTAAACATAAAAGCCCAAAAAGTAGAACTACTGGTGGAAAACACTGGGGAAATTCTTGGAGACATAAGTAGGCATAGAATTCTTACATAAGACCTGCAAGACACAAGTAGTAATCTCCAAAATAGACACTCACATGTACCTGCTATATTTTTTTAAACTCTCTGGTCCAGGACTTCAATCACAAAGTCAGTCATGTGAAATCCAGACTCTTTAGCCACCATACCATCAACTTTCCCATAAAGTTTCTTAAATAGCAAATTATTTAAGTCAGTGGTATCACTATTTTGTTCAGAAGTATTTTTAAGTTAATAATATAAAAATAGTAGTAAGTTGGAGCCACAGGTAGCATGGTGATTAGGGTGTTGGATTCCCATATGGCTGACCATAATTCAAGTCCTGGAACTGGAATTGGTGGTTTGCTGTCTCATTTTACCTATCTCTCTCTCTTACTCTTTCTCTCTCTCTTTGATGAGTTCAGGTGCACTAGAGTAACTTAAAAATAACAATAACAGTAAGTAAAATTAAACACACAATTCTTTTAAAAAACTAGTAAGATTTTCTGTCTCCATTGGCAAAGTTACTGGGAAAAATTATTTATATTTAAATGTATATTGGGACCAAAATTATTAAAATGACAATTGTGAAGCCAGGGTTTCAGATTATGAGAACTCTATTTTTTTTAAATAATTTATTTTTCATTTCATTTTCTTTTATACATTCAATCACATTATTATTTGTCTTACAAAATGGACATTTCAACAGGTGAACATCTCTCCCCAATATAGTTGACAAAACCACAAAACATCCTTAACAGACAATACCACAACTCCGTGTGACATCAATACTTTGCCTCCCTATTTTTCTTCTAAATGTCCTTCCTCAGACCCCCTCTTGTATCCATACTATATCTGGTATTTACATCTATATACTGTGTTTCTATATCCTTTAGTGAATTAGTTTCAGTCATAGAGGGTGGACACTCAGTATATGTTAAGCGGGAACATACAATGCCTCTCCTTCACAGTCTGGCTTGCTTCACTCAGCAGTAAGTCTTCCATATTCATCCACTTCCTGTCAAAAGCCAGGGTTTTTTTATGGCTGAATAGTATTTTTGTAGATTTTTAAGGAATCTCCAAATTGTTCTCTACAGTGGCTGGACCAATTTACATTCCCACCAGCAGTGTAAGAGAGTCTCCCTTTCACCACACCCCTGCCAGCACTTATCATTTTTTTTTTTAATTTTATACATTCTGACTGGGGTTAGGTGGTACCTCATTGTTGTTTTGATCTGCATTTCCCTTACAATGAGGGATGTTTATCATTTTTTCATATGCCTTTTGACTATTCATATGCCATCTTTAGAGAGTGTTTTTTTCAACTCATTCTTCAATCTTTTAATAGGATTGATCTTCATTTTTCAGAACAGCTGCTTGAGTTACTTGTGAATTCTGGTTACTAGTCCCTTATCAGAGGCATAGTTTACAAAAATATTTTCCCATTCTGAGGGCTGTCTATTCACACTAATTACTGTGTTTTTTTGCCCTGCAGAAACTTCTTAGTCTGATGTAATCCCACTTCTCTATTTTGGGGATTATCGACTGTGCACAGAGGGTCTTATTTAAGAAGTCTTTCCATATCCCAATGTCTCCCAGAGTTTCCCCAGTGTTTTCCAGGAGCAGTTTTATAGTTCGGGGTCTTAGATTTAGATCTTTGATCAACCTTGACTTGAGTTTTGTCAAAGGTGAGAGGTAGGGGTTTAGATTCATCTTTCTGCTGGTGGAAATCCAGTTTGTCCAGCTCCATTTGCTGAAGAGGTTTTCCTTTTCCCACTGGATTGACTGATACCCCTTGTCAAAAATCAGTTGACTTTGTGTTTGGGAATTTATTTCTGGGGACTCTGTTCCATTGGTCCACATGTCTGTTTCTGTGCCAGAACCATGCTGTTTTGATTACCACAACTCTATAGTATATTTTTCAGTCAGGGAGTAAGATGCCGCCCACTCCACTCTTTGCTTTGACAATATGGGAACTTTTATGATTCCAGAAAACTTTGTGATTGTCTTTTATAGATCTGTGAAGAATGTATCTGTTACTTTGATTGGCATTGCATTAAATATGTAGATTAATTTGGGTAAAATTGCCATTTGGATTATATAAATTCTTCCAAACCAGAAACATGGGATATCCTTCCACTTTTTTGTGTCATTTTCAATTTCTTTTTTTTTATCTTCTCGTAGATTTCTTTCTGGAGGTCTTTAACTTTGGTTAGACTTATCCCTAAGTATCTTATACTTTTTGTGGCTATGGTAAATGGAATAATTTTTTTCAGTTCTATCTCAGTCAGCCAGTTATCCGTATATAGAAATGCTATAGATTTCTGGACATTAATTTTGTATCCTGCAATTTTACTGTATTCATGTATTACTTCCAGAAATTTTTTCATGGAAACCATTGGGTCTTCTATGTATACAATCATGTCTTCTACAAATAGAGAGTTTCACCTCTTCTTTTCCTATTCGAATGCGTTTATTTTTTCCTCTTTTCTGATTGCCTTTTATTTTTTTCTCTTTTCTGATTGTGTTGGCAAGGACTTCCAGTACTATATTGAAAAGGAGTGGAGAAAGTGGGCATCCTTGTCTTGTGTCCATTTTTAGTGGGAAAGCTTTCAGCTTTTCTCCATTCATTATGATGTTCACTATGGGTTTTTCATAGATAGCTTTTATTGTGTTGAGAAATGATCCTTCTATGCCTATTTTTCTGAGAGTCTTGATCATGAAGGGATGTTGTATCTTATCAAATTATTTTTCTGTATCAATTGATATGACCATATGGTTTTTATCTTTCTTCCTGTTAATATGGTGTATTACATTTATGGTTTTCTGTATGTTGAACCAACCTTGCATTCCTGGAATAAAGCCTACCTGATCATGATGTACAAACTTTTTTATAAGTTGTGCAATACAGTTTGCTAGTATCTTGTTGAGAATTTTTGCGTCTATATTCATCAGGGATATTGGTCTATAGTTTTCCTTCTTTGTTCAGTCCTTATCTGTTTTAAGGATAAGGGTGATACAGGCTTTATAGAATGAATTAGGAAGAGATTCACCCTTTTGGATCTTTAGAAATAACTTGAGCGGAATGAGGGTTAACTCTTCTTTGAATGTGTTGTTGAATTCAGAGGTCAATCCATCAGGGTCAGGGCTTTTCTTTGTTGGGAGGTTTTTTATTATTGACTCAATCTCCTGGCTTCTTATGAGCCTATTCAGACTTTCTATATCCTCCTGGTTCAATCTAGATTATATTTGCCCAGGAATATGTCCATCTCATGCAGCTTATCTTGTTTCTTGAAATACAGATATTCATAGTATCCTCTAATAATTTTTTGTATTTCTACTTTGTCTGTTGTTATTTTGCCTGCTTCACTGCAGATCTGATTCAGCTGGTTCCTTTCTTTTTCTGGGGGGTTTTTTTTTTTTTTTTTTTTTTTTTTTTTTATCTTTTTGCTGTTGCTTTTCCAATTCTGTGAAGCATGTTGTTAGGTGATCCATTTGCCTTCTTTCCATGTCCCCTTTATGTTCACTAATTGCTATGAACTTCCCTCTTAAGACTGCTTTAGCAGTGTCCCCAAAATTAAGGAAATTCTTGTCCTCATTGTCATTGGCTTCCATGAATCCTTTGATTTCAGTCTTTATTTCTTCAGTAGTCATGGAGTCATTCAGGAGAAGGTTATTTAGTTTCCATATATTTGAGTATTTTTGAGGATTTCTCTTAAAATAAAACTCATGTTTACTTTCACCATGGTCAGAAAAGATGCTGGGTATAGTTTCTATGCCTTTGAATCTGTAGAGGCTTGCTTTGTTCCCTATGATGTGGTTAATATTCTAGATGGTTCCATGTGGCGGTGAGAAAAATTGTATCTTGTGGTTTTTGGATGGAAAGTTCTATAAATGTCTGTTAAATCCATTTGATTTATGGTATCATTTAGGTCCTTTTTCTCTTTACCTATTTTTTGTCTAGATGATCTCTCCAGAGGGGATAGTGCAGTATTGAGGTCTCCAACTCTTTTTGTGTTGCAGTCTATCTCCCCTTTTAGATCTAACAGTCTTTCCTTCACATATTTGCATGCTCCTGTGTTAGGCGCGTAGGTATTAATAAGTATTATATTTTCTTGATCAATTGACTCTTTTATTACAATATAGTGCCCTTCTTTGTCTCTTCAAACAGTTTTTGTTTTAAAGCCTATTTTGTCTGAAATTTGTATCACAACTCCAGCTCTTTTTTGGTTCCCATTTGCATGGAAAACTTTTTTCCACCCCTTCACTTTCAATCTATGTATGTCTTTATCCATGAAGTGGGTTTTCTGTAGGCAACTGATAGAGGGTTTTTTATTTTTAATCCATTCAGTCAGTCTGTGTCTCTTGATTGGATTGTTTAATCCATTAACATTCAATGTAATTATCAATGTTACTGGACCTATCCCGACGTTTAAGTTGGTCATTGTCTTAGTTGCCCTTTACTGCTTTGTTCTGGCTGTTACTACTTTAGTTTTCCTGGATCAGTATTTTCTTCAGAGCTTCTTGGAGAGCTGGCCTGGTGCTGGCAAATTCTTTCAGGTTTTGTTTGAGAAGATTTTAATCTTTGTTTCCCATATGGAGGATAATCTTGCAGGATATAATAATCTTGGTTGAAATTGTTTCTCTCTTAACACTTTCAGTACATCTTCCCAATCTTTTCTTGCTTGCATTGTTTCCATTGAGAAGTCTGGAGTTAACCTGATGGGGTGACCTTTGTAAGTCACTTGTCATTTCTCTCTTGCCTGTTTTAGTATCTTATCTTTATCTGTGGTCCTTGCCAGTCTGGCTATGATATGCCTTGAGAAAGATCTTCTTGGTTTGATTCTATTTGGGGTCCTTTGTATTTCTTGGGTCTGGATACTTGAGTGCCTCTCTAGACTTGGGAAATTTTCTTCCAAGATTTCATGAAATAGGTTTTCCATGCCCTTATTAGTTTCTTCATCTTCTGGAATACTAATTATTTGGATATTAGAGCATCTAATGGAATCTAGTGTTTCTCATATTTTATCCTTATGTTTTCTTGTTATTTTATCTATCTTTTTGGTGGTTTTCTCTAGGTCACAAGTTTTATCTTGTACATCAGAGATTCGATCTTCAGCATTGTCTAACCGACTTTTAATACTTTCGAGAGAGGTTTTGATTTCCTGTATTAATGACTTCACCTCTAATATTTCCATCGTATTCTTTATTAGTGTGTCCATTTCTTCTTTCATATCATGGAATGACTTTCTAATGTCTTGTAGTTCATTGTCTCTTTTCTGTTCCAGCTCATAGTATTTGTTCACCATGAATGTTGTATACTCTTTTTCAGACATTTTGGTAACAACCTCTAAGCTACTGTGTTCTTTTGATGGAGACATATTTCCTGCTTTATTCATCCCTAAGGCTCTTCTTCTACTTCTAACTATTGGGAGATGTGTTCTCTCTGGAATACCTTTTAAGAGAACATTTCCTCAAATAGGAGCATGTGTGTTTCCTTTTTGCAGTGGACTGAAGACTGCCGAAGTCTCTCTTCTGTTGTGTTTAGTATTTAGTAATGTGATCCAAGGAGGAGTATAATCTTCAAGTGTATAAAGAAAGGTATCTTTTTTTTCAAAGGTGGTTCAGTAAAAGGAAGGATCCCAGAGAGTCTTAAAATACTAGAATATTTCAAAACTATAATTCTAGACCTATCTAAACCACCAGGGATGGTGTAGGTAAAGGAAGTGAGGACCAAATATGTGGGAAGAAAATAATAAGGAAAATAAAACATCATGTACTGTGACTTTTTCAATTTACAAATGAAAGAGAGGAGAAGGAAAGAAAATCCTAACTTGCTGACAGAGATAGGGGTCTCTGGCTTGGGGGTCCCAGGGCTGGAGCTGGGTCGGGGAGCCCTGCCTCAACTTCAGAGAACACTATTTTTTTTCCTTTAATTTTTTTTTTACATTAATTCACTATACATCAATACAATATACAAAATGAACTTTCCATCCAAATACACTATATATTGGCTCAATCAAGCACATCGACATACATGTTATCAACAAATAATTTTCCATTTCTTATGTCTTGTATATTTTGCTTTTTTCTTCACCATCCTTGATTCCCTATCCCTCACCCTCTTCCCTGTCCAACACTTCTCCCACATTGTCTCTGATATCCATGGTTGCTTTTTATGCCTTTCCTCTGCCCCATTTAATTGATTTGCTAATGAACTAAATTTGTCTAAATATTTGTAAGAGCAAGCATAGCTGATATATACATATACATGAACCCAAGTCTGACTTTAGGCATAAACCTCAGTGAATAGAATAAACATACTATAAAGTAGTACCTAGCTGGAGCTATATAGCTTACTGTGGTCATCAAATATGCATTTTTTTATTTCGATAACAGTTTTAGTGTTTTTTGTTTGTTTGTTTTTCTCCTAAAAATTTTTTTAAATTAATTTACATTCATTCCCTGAGCATCATCACAACATACTAAAT